>NC_052508.1:59232218-59265699 GCF_014356525.2 Nilaparvata lugens | reverse complement strand
AATAATGAAATGGTACCCCACCGATAATGAAGAGATGAAAAAATTTTTTGGGATAGTTCTATGGATGGGTGTTGTGAAGTTACCTTCAATTGCATCTTATTGGCATACATCTTCAGAAATATTTATTACTAGTATTCCAAAGTATATGTCACGAAATCGGTTTGAACTATTGCTTTCAACTATTCATTTTTGTGAGGAGTCCCTGGATCAGGGCCGTTTGCATAAAATACAGAATTTTGTGTCATTGATGGTACAAAAATTCCAGTCCTGGTATATACCTGGGGAACATATTGTAATTGATGAATCAATTGTCCCTTTCACTGGTAGATTGATTTTCAAGCAATTTATAAAAAATAAATGTCATCGCTATGGTGTTAAAATTTTTAAAATATGTGCCCCACCATGCTACACTCTTGACATGAAAGTTTATGGGGGTAAAGATGCTGTGAATGGTAGGAACTTGACGAGAAATGTGGTCATGGACTTGGTAGAGCCATAATTAGATTTTGGTAGAACTCTTACAACAGACAACTTCTACACTAGTGTGGACCTAGCCCATGAGCTGAATGAACGAGCAACCCATTTAGTAGGTACTCTGCGTAGTAATAGGGCTAAAACACCAAAAACAGTAGTACAAAAACGACGACTAAGGGGGGGAATATATTCATTGAGAAGCTCTTCCAATATCATGGTTTGTAAATGGAAGGACAAAAGAGACGTCCTTATGTTAAGTACTGTCGACTCATCAGAGATGGTGACAATAACCAAGAGGGACAAGCAGGTTTTAAAGCCTCGAGTTATTGTAAATTATAACAAGGGGAAATCAGCAATCGATCTTGCTGATCAACTCTCCTCTCAGGAAATCCCTAAAGTGGTTCAGGAAGGTATCTTTTGATGTAATATGTAATACTGCTATAGTCAATGCACACTGCTTGTTCACAAAAGTTACAGGTAGGAAAATTTCCATTACTGATTTTAAAACTTCAATAATCCAAGAATTGATAAGAAGTGACCCTGTAATTGTAGACACCAGACAAAAACTAAACCATGAACTGGTCAAAGCAAACAGGAGTAGGTGTGCTCCTTGTTACAAAGCATGCACGATTCGGTTTGGAAGGAACCATGCTCAAAAACATTCGAAAAAAAACAGTACAAAATGCTCAATTTGTAACAAATATTATTGCAAGGAATGTTTCTGTGCTGAACATAAGATAAAAAAGTAATTAGCAACTTCAATGTTAGTAGTAGTTATGTAAGTTATCTTCCCTTTTTTTGAACAATTCTCATGAAATTTTCAGCACATTATTATCAAGTAGGTTAATTTCTTGTAGATTAGTGGATTTTGTAGTGTACTAGAAAATTAATTTATTATTTCTGTATTTCTGCTGTGGAAATGAAATGAAGAAGTGGTTGGTATATTTAGCAGTAGGCCTAGTAAATTAGTTATGTATATTTTGTATTGTTGAATAATTTAGAGTAAAATAAAGAAGTAATTAGCATCTTTAGTGTTAGTAGTAGTTATGTATCTCCTCTATTTTTGAACAATTTTCATGAACTTTTTCGCCATATTATTATAAAGTAGATTGATTTTTTGTAGCATTAAAGATTTTGTAGTACCCTAAATAATAATTTCATCAGTAAATATAAAATAGAGGAGTAGTTATGTATTGTGGTGTTGCTGATAGAGCCTATACTCAAAAACTGTATATATATATTTGTATTCCATGTGTGTATTTGTATTGCTTATTGTTCGCATATTGAACCCTCGCAGGCCAGTAACATTGCACTCCCCTATTCCTTTCCATTCTGTTACCATTGTCCAAGCTCCTTTCTTTCAAGTCCGTCGCACCAACACATACCTGCATAGTATTTCCACCCCTCACAACTCACATCCATTCCTTCTTTGTCTCACTCTTAACACTCCCACTCTCTTTCCTATTTTTGTAACTTTCACCTCCCTTTCCCGCTAATAGATATTAGACCTTCCACGAGGAGACAGTCTAGTTCCAAAATTCCTACCGAAAACACGTGCTTACCGAAAGTTTCCTGTAGCTGGCCTGCCAATAATGTGATTGTACCGTATTATTTGTAGTTTTATTTATTGGAGTCAGATTATTAAATTCTCATTCAAATATAAACGTAGTAATTCAATAGTATACACCCATACATCTACAGTGGTGACCCCGACGTGATCTGAAATTTTAAGTGTTACCTATTTCTAGTTTTGTCGTTTTGCTACCTGTCTCGCCGCGTATCGTAGTGTCGCGCTGTGTATCCGTATCCCTGTCCGTCCGTATCCGTATCTGTATCCGTGTCCGTCTGTATCCGTATTCGTGTCCGTCCGTATCCGTATCATATTTTCCACGACCCGTGAACTTTGCCGGTTAGTGTGTGGACTCCAGTAGTGTGGTATCAATTCTGTTACAATTTCAACTATGGCAGATGAAGTAGCAGCATCTGTCAACCGAATTGCAGTGAGGATCCCACCGTTCTGGCCAGCAGATCCTGAACTTTGGTTTGCTCAAATTGAGAATCAATTTACTTTAGCTAATATAACTTCTGATGATACTAAATTCAGTTATGTGGCGGGAAATTTAGAGTCAAAATATGCTGCTGAAGTTCGAGATATTTTAACTAGACCACCAACAACAATGAAGTATGAAAAGCTGAAAACAGAGCTTATTCAGCGACTCAGTGCTTCACAGGATCAGAAGACAAGGCAGCTCTTGGAACATGAAGAGATAGGAGATCGGAAGCCCACACAGTTCCTGCGTCATCTCCGAGCCCTTGCTGGTACAGTTGTTCCTGACAGTGTGCTAAAACCTCTTTGGCTATCACGTCTGCCAGCCTCCACCCAAGCTATTCTGGCTACTCAACAGAATTCTGATTTGGATGCCCTAGCTGTGCTAGCTGATGCTGTTCTGGAGGCAAACCCAAGACCTAGCATTTCTGAGACTGCAGTTGCCACAAATAGTGTAGAACAGATGATGGAGCGACTCACGTTACTCATGACAGCCAAGATGGGAGAGATTGCCAACACCTTGCGGCAAGAAATTGCTGCAGTAGCTGAGGTTCAACATGAAAACCGCTCACGCCGCTCAAACTTCCAATCCAGCCCTCATTCACGTTCACGCTCTGCATCACGCTCTGGCAATGGTGATCGTGATGGTATATGTTGGTACCACAGACGGTTTGGTGACCAGGCTGACAGATGCACCTCACCCTGTCAATACCAACCCAAGCAGCAGGGAAACGATCACGGGAGTCATTAATGGTGGCAAGTGACCCCATTCTCAAGTCATCCCGCCGCCTCTTTGTAACTGATAAGACATCAAAGCAGCAATTCCTTATAGACACTGGGGCTGATGTGTGTGTTTATCCTCGGTCACTTCTTCCAGGGAGACGACAAAAGACTGACTATGAACTATATGCAGCAAACAACACATGTATTGCAACCTATGGCTTGGTGACATTCAATCTGGACTTTGGACTCCGCCGCACACTTGCATGGCGATTCATAGTTGCTGATGTGGCCAAGCCAATCATTGGAGTTGACTTCTTGCATCACTATGATCTTCTTGTTGATGTTCGCCGACAATGCCTCATAGACCAGTTGACATCATTGGTCGCTGCTGGCCGTTCAGCATCATGCAGATTGGTAAGTAGCATTAAAACTATACATGCTACACTACCATCCACATATGGTCAACTCCTTCAAGAATTTCCCGACATCACTAGGCCTGCTGGTCTCCCAACAGCTTCAGTCAAGCATGATACCCTGCACCATATTCTAACCTCTCCAGGACCACCAGTCCACAGCAAACCCAGGCGTCTCGCCCCAGACAAGTTGAAACTGGCCAAGATGGAGTTTGAAAGCATGGTGCAAATCGGAATAGCAAGACCCTCATCCAGCAGCTGGTCATCACCTCTCCATATGGTTCCCAAAAATGATTCAGAGTGGAGGCCCTGTGGGGATTACAGAGCACTAAATGCAAGAACAGTACCTGATCGATACCCTGTGCCAAACATTCAAGATTTTTCTCATTTTTTACATAATAAAACAATCTTCTCAACAATAGATCTGGTCAAAGCATTCCACCAAATCCCAGTAGCTCCAGAAGATATCCATAAGACAGCCATCACAACCCCATTTGGACTGTTTGAGTTTCCCTACATGACATTTGGACTCTGCAATGCAGCTCAAACCTTCCAGCGCTTTATGGATGGTGTATTAAGGGGTCTGGATTTCTGTTATGCTTACATTGATGATGTCCTTGTTGCTTCAGAGTCAGAGGAGCAGCACTTCCAACACCTGCGATTGCTCTTTGAACGTTTGACCTCCTATGGTGTTTTGATCAATCCAGGCAAGTGTAAATTAGGAGCAAACAGTGTGAAGTTCTTAGGATACTGTGTGTCAGGGGAAGGCACAAAGCCCTTAGCAGATAAAGTTGAAGCTGTACTGTCATATCCCAAGCCTACAACAGCCAAGGAGTTGAGAAGGTTCACAGGGATGTTGAACTTCTACCGCCGGTTCCTCCCCAATGCTGCATCTCAGCAAAGCCCTCTCCATGATTTGCTGAAGGACAAGGTGAAAGGCAACTCACCTATCAATTGGACAGAAGACAGTGAAAAAGCATTCCAGCAGTGTAAGCAGAGCCTCAGTGATGCAGCATTACTTGCACATCCTATCCCAGGTGCCCACCTTGCTATCATGTCAGACGCCTCAGATTATGCAGTAGGAGCAGTGCTGCAGCAAAAGTCAGGAAACAATTGGCAACCACTCTCATTCTTTTCGAAAAAGCTAAGTCCTGCTCAACAGAAATACAGTGCCTATGACAAGGAACTAACCGCAATATACTTGGCCATCAAATACTTCCAACACATGGTGGAGGGCAGGGACTTCACTATCTACACTGATCAAAAGCCACTGACCTTTGCCTACCAACAGAAACCAGAAAAGTGTTCACCTCGCCAATTCCGCCACTTGGAGTACATAGGTCAGTACACTACCGACATCCGTCATATCTCAGGTTGTGACAATATAGTAGCTGACTCTCTTTCCAGAATCAATGAACTCTCCACATCTTTGGATTATGAAGCTCTGGCTAAGGCACAAACCCATGATGAAGAGGTTCAGCAGTTTTTGAAGCCTGACTCTGGAATCAAGCTGAAAAGGATCCCCATACCTGGTCTGAAAACCTTATTGCTTTGTGACTGCTCAACATCCACGCCTCGCCCTTTTGTCACCAAGGACTTCAGATGGGCTGCATTTAATGCAGTGCATGGACTTTCACATCCAGGAAGGAATGCTACGGTCCAACTGGCCACACAACGTTTCATCTGGCCATCCATGAAAACAGACTGCCGAAATTGGGCCAGAGCCTGTCTATCTTGTCAGAAATCGAAAGTGACAAGACACAATTGGCCACCAGTGGGTACATTCACTGCTCCATCTGCAAGATTTGAACATGTTCACATCGATTTGATAGGACCATTGCCCATTTCAGAAGGATATAGATATTGTCTCACATGTGTTGACAGATTCTCCCGCTGGCCAGAGGTTGTCCCTTTGGAGAATATTGAGGCTGAAACTGTAGCTAGAGCCCTGTTCACTACTTGGATCTCTCGCTTTGGCACACCCCTCCGCATCACAACGGATCAAGGCCGACAATTTGAATCCAGCTTATTCCTGCACCTTGGAAACCTTCTTGGAACCACCCGCTTCAGGACCACTGCATATCATCCATCAGCAAATGGCTTGGTTGAAAGGCTCCACCGTCAGCTCAAGGCTGCAATCAGATGTCATGCAAATGAACGTTGGACTGAAATACTGCCAGCTATTCTCCTTGGCATACGAGCAGCATGGCGTGAAGATTTCAAGGCATCTACTGCAGAAATGGTGTATGGCCAGGTTCTTCGCCTTCCTGGAGAGTTTCTGACACCAAACCTCCCAACTGGTCATACACATCCATCAACATTTGTGACCAACCTTCGAAGCTATTTCAATGCTCTTAGACCAGTGAAGGGTACACGTCATGGGGAGCGAACGCCGTTTGTCTTCAAGGACCTTGCCACATGTCAGCACGTCTTTGTCCGGACTGACACTTCAAAAGGTGCACTGGAACCTCCATACTCTGGGCCACACTTGGTCATCAGCCGAACTGACAAAACTGCAGTAGTGCAAATTCAGGGTTCTGACATTACCATCTCAATGGATCGCCTCAAGCCAGCCTTCATCATGGCAGATGATGATCAGCCAATCAGCATCAGCCAAACGATTCCCCCTGCAACAGCCAGCCCTCTACCTGATGCCATCCAGGATCCACTGCCAGATTCTGACACTCCAGCAGTAACTACCAGAAGTGGTCGTCGGGTGCACTTCCCAGATCGCTTGCAAGCTGGTGTTTCGTGATTTGTGTTGTGAAATTGTGTAGTATCTCTAGCCAAATCACTGGCAGGGGGGTACTGTGGTGTTGCTGATAGAGCCTATACTCAAAAACTGTATATATATATTTGTATTCCATGTGTGTATTTGTATTGCTTATTGTTCGCATATTGAACCCTCGCAGGCCAGTAACATTGCACTCCCCTATTCCTTTCCATTCTGTTACCATTGTCCAAGCTCCTTTCTTTCAAGTCCGTCGCACCAACACATACCTGCATAGTATTTCCACCCCTCACAACTCACATCCATTCCTTCTTTGTCTCACTCTTAACACTCCCACTCTCTTTCCTATTTTTTTAACTTTCACCTCCCTTTCCCGCTAATAGATATTAGACCTTCCACGAGGAGACAGTCTAGTTCCAAAATTCCTACCGAAAGCACGTGCTTACCGAAAGTTTCCTGTAGCTGGCCTGCCAATAATGTAATTGTACCGTATTATTTGTAGTTTTATTTATTGGAGTCAGATTATTAAATTCTCATTCAAATATAAACGTAGTAATTCAATAGTATACACCCATACATCTACATGTATCTTTTGTGTAGAATAATTTTATTACAATCTACTCATATTATTATAGAGTAGATTATGTAGTTCTGTAGATTTTTTTTGTTCAATTGGAATTTTATAATGCATATATACAAAAACATCAGTAATTCACAATAAAATTAATGCATGAGACTTATTTATGACATTCTTCTTTTTCTATTTCTTCATATCCTATTGAAACTGTTGAATTCTGATTATGTTTTGAACTAATAATTTTTGAGATCCAATAATGGGTCTCAAATGCATAATAATAATGAGTAAAAAATTCCATAGTGGCACCAAGAGGCCAGGAGATCCTATTTTTGATCTCACCATTTTTAGGCCATTGGAAGGGTCTTATTACTTTCTAACAGCATAGGAAACATTATACTCACTGTATGAAGCAGTATTTCCAAAAAAATCACTGTGGCCAGTATTGTCAGAGATATTTTTTTTCTATGGCCTGGTGTTGTCAAAGGGTGGGACCCACATTAGGATCTCATGGCAGGGAAGTTGTTAGAAGAAACATTATGAGCACTTAACAACTTATGTTGACCTTCTAAATGAGTAAATATTCATAGGTAAAAAATACGTCCGTGAGACATCTGGATAGTGTTAATGTGAGTTTTTCCCACCAATGAAAAATTTTAATTTTTAGGCATTTTTAAACTACAAAAATAAGATATATTTTAGTCATGAGTTTCTTAAAACCAATATAAAAACATGCCATCTAGCTTACAATAATGGTATACAAAACATGTTTTAGTCATTTACATACACATTTATAAACAAAAGGGTTCTTTTCAAAAACTATGTCAAATAAATGTAAACAATTTTTGGTGCTGTCTTTATTGAAGAAAAAACCCGCTTTTGAAATGTTTTATTCATATTAATAATAAGAAGAAAGACCAGAAAAAGTGATGATGTATGAGCCATGCCTGTTGCAAAATATCTTAAGGTCAAAATTCAAATTTGAAAAATAGACATCTTAGAGATGTGGGATAGTAACAGTGTAAGTTTATACCATGATAGTAACTAAGGGTTAATATTATTAGTTTTTAATTATTCTCATTGTTTATAAACACATAAAATGTGTTGATCAGTGATTATCGAGAAGCGAGAGAGAAAGGTTGTTTTTGTGCGGGCTCTCTTATCTAGCAACTGTCAGATAATAGCCTGAAAGTTACGTTCATAGTGAACTGTGCATGTTTAAAATTGTATTTCATGTTGAGTCTACATTCATATAATATTGAAACGGTTGAAAGTCGTTTAATGTCATTGCATATGTTTAAAAGTGTGTTGGAGACTGTGACTGCGCTATCGAAAATGTCTTGTAAAATATGTGCAAAATCGGTTCGTGATGCTAATAATGATTCGACCACCTGCAATGACTGTCATGCGAGTGTTCATGCCAAGTGCGTAAATCTGACAATGGACGATCTCAAGTACATGCATCAGAATAAGAAAATCTTGCGTTGTGACGATTGCTCCAAAGAACGGTGTAGAAGCATAGCTCTTGAAACTACGGCGGCTGAGGGTGAGTTGAGCTTGCAAGACGTTGTTAGGTTGTTGAATAGCATACGTGAGGATCACAAAAGACTTGAAACCGATCTAGGTAAATCGATTGAGGCGTGTCATCAGGCAGTGGATCAATTATCAAAAGACTAACTCCAAACAAACTCCAAACTCCAAAGTGAAAAATTGAACAAGTGTATCGGGGCTGTTGAATCGCTAAATAGGGAAATTGTTTGGTTGAGAAATGAAAATTCCACTCTTAGAGAGCAGGTAGAAGATCTCGAGCAATATTCCCGGATTAACATGCTTGAAGTGAAAGGAATTCCTCAAGAACCCAATGAAAATCTGGGGTCAATCATAAGCAAAATGAGTGAAGTCCTGGGTCACAAGTTGAGTGTGGATGCTATTGATGTCTACCACCGAGCTGGAAGGAGGATGGCGTCAGAGGAGGGGAACATATCATCACGTGAGGGACCAGTGTCTATTCTCATCAAATTCGTCAGGCAGACGGATAAGGAGTCGATTCTCAACAAGCGGAGAGTGAAGAGGGATTTCTCTACTAGACACATGAATCTCCAGATGGATAACAGCATATACATAAATGAATGTTTGTCACCGAGTCGGAAAAAGGTCTTCGCCGCTGCAAGAAATGCTTGGAAGGCAAAACAATTCAAGTATCTATGGATCAGAAACTGTAAAATACTAATAAGGAAAGAGGAGGGTAGTCCTGTGATAGAATTAAAATCAAGTGAGCAGCTACGAAACTTGTTTAAGGTAGGACTTAATGAAAACTAATAATGATGATTTGTCTAGTTGTTTTTATAATTGTTACAGTACTCATAAATGATCTACTTCTATATATTGATTAAATTTAATGGAGAGTACAGTTAGTGAAATAGTAATTATCCATCAAAATATTAGCAGCATGTGGAGAAATTTTGATAACTTTCTTGCCAATATAATTCAGTTGCAGTATAAACCCTCTGTTATAATATTGACTGAAATATGGATAGAGGAGAGTGAAGCTAATTGCTACCAAATTGATGGCTATACTATGGTAGGTAATTACAATCATAATTATCGAGCCGGAGGTACTTTAGTTTATCCAAGTAGCAATGTAAACTGTGAGGCAAAAAAGGTTGATCTATTATCAGCTGACTGTATTTACTGTCAATGCTTGTACCGAGGCTTATCTTTTTCGTTCCTATCTGTATATAGACTACATCTATATTCACCGGGACTATATATAAATGAGATAAAGTAATTTCTGATAGAATTGACTGAGATTGGAAACTATTCCAAACCTTTCTTTTTCATTGGTGACATGAACATAAATCTATTATCTAATGAGAATGTTGTGGATGAATATAGAATAATTATGAGTTCCTTTGGTTTTGATTCATTGATAAATGAGCCTACTAGACTATTCAATAATACAGGATCGTGCATTGATCATGCTTTTGTCCAGTTCACTAAAAATAAATTTAATAACATAGTAAGGAATATCAAAACTGAAATTTTAAATTTAGATATAACCGATCATTCAATGATAAAGTTAAAAATACAATACGAAATAGCCGTTATGAATCAAGATACACCAAATGAAATACAGAGAAAAAGTAGGATAGATCACAGAAAGCTCAACAATTTATTATCAGCGACATTATGGAATGGTGTTCTTGGAGAAACAGAGAATTGTAATGTTGAAACAGCATGGCAAAAATTCATTACATATTTACAGAAAACAATTAACGAAGCAGTAACAACTCGACAAACTGTAGGAAATAAAGAATTTAAACCTAGGTCAGAGTAGATCACTGAAAAATTAACTAAAAAATACAATTTAAGAATTATCTCTATAAGAAATATCACGAGCAACCAAATAATACCTTACTTTACTTACTTTACTTTAGTTGGCTCTACAGTCCTGGGTGGACCTTGGCCTCCTCAACACAATGCCTCCAATCGTCTCTTCTCTGGGATCTTTGCCGCCAGTTGTTGGATACGCCCAGCACACGCAGATCACCTGTCACATCATTTATCCATCTCGTTCTCGGTCTTCCTCTCTTTCTCATCCCCATCATTCGTCCATCCAGCAGTCTAAGTTGGGTCCTTTCCATATTCATTCTCACCACATGTCCAAGCCATTCCATCCTTCTTGCCTTAATAAATCTTACAATATTTCCTTCCCCTATAGCCTCATCGATTTCGCTGTTATGTCTGGTTCTCCAAACCCCTCCATCGCATAGTGGTCCCCAGATCCTTCGATACATCCTTCTCTCGAATGACTTCAGTGCTCTTTCATCCCTGCTCAGCAATGTCCATGTCTCTGCTCCATATGTCACAACTGGTCGGACTAACGTCTTGTACATTTTCACTTTAGTTGCTCTTGATACTATTCTAAACCAAATAATACCATAAATAAGAAAAAATATCTAAAATATAGGAATAAATTAAGAAACAAAATTCATAACACAAAACAGGAATATTTTTCAAAGTTATTTGAATCCTGCAAGAACAATGCTAAGGAGCAATGGAAAATTGTAAATCGATTGCTAGGGAGGTGGGAAAAAAGGAAGGGAATTGAAAGAATAACTCTCCAAAATGGTGAAACAATAGATAATACTAAACATATAGCTGATAGCATAAATAACTACTTCCTCACTATTGTAGATAATAATAGATCCAAATTGGAAGATTGTTTACAAAATGAAGGTCTAGCTGATGTTTTTCCAATACAAAATCAAGTTAGATCAGTCTTTATTCACCCTGTAGATGAAGAAGAAATGAGGAACATAATAAAAGATCTGAAGATGAATACTGCTCCTGGAGTGGATGGCATCTCTACTCGAACAATAAAAGAAATCTCAGATCACATCCTAGATGTTCTCATTGAACTCTGCAATTTGAGCTTACAAAAGGGAGTTTTCCCAGAGATATTGGAAAAATCCGTTGTAATCCCCATTCCCAAACGTGGCAGGAACACAAATATTGACAATTACAGACCAATTACACTTCTGTCAATATTTGCTAAAATACTTGAGAGGGTGATGAAAAATAGGATTCTGAACTTCTTGAATAACAGTATATTCTTCAGCAAGAACCAATACGGATTTCTGGAAGGTAGAGGTACCGAGGAAGCTATGAAAACTTTACTTTCCAAAGTGAATAGCAGTCTCAATGTGGGGTTGAAATGCTCCACAATTTTCCTGGACATTTCCAAAGCCTATGACTCCATAGAACATGAGTTGCTTCTAGAGAAGCTAGAAAAAATAGGGATAAGAGGAGTGACAAAGGAATGGTTTGCAAGTTACTTACGAAACAGACATCAGCAAGTAAGGGTAGATGATAAAATGAGCAATTCAGGCTTAGTGAAGTATGGCATACCCCAAGAGTCAGTTTTGTCAGCTTTACTCTTCCTAATCTACGTGAACGACTTATGTAATGGAAATCTTTTGGGGGAAATCGTATCCTTTGCAGACAACACTGCAATTTTCTATAATGGCCAAGATGAATTGACAATGCATGGTAAAATGAGATAGGATATGAAATTCATTCACTGGTGGTTTTGTAGAAATAGATTATTGCTAAATGCAGATAAGTCAAATCTAGTTCATTTCAAGCTCAAAAACAACAAATCAAATAATACCTTACCAATTCTAAAATACCATAGGTTTAATTGTGAGGATAACTTGCTCAATTGCCATTGTGAAATAATAAAGGAAACAGATTGTGTCAAGTACCTTGGTTTGCTAATAGATAGTAGGCTTTCATGGTATGAGCATATCCACAAATTGAAATTAGAAATGTTAATTTTGATAAGAAATTTTTACTTTTTGAAGGGTATGTGTCCAAAATATTTTCTAGTCCATTTATATCACACTTTAGTAGAATCGAGAATCAATTATGGACTAATTTGTTATGGAAGTGCATAAATCACAAATTTGAAGCCAATTATTGTAGCACAAAAGCATTTTATAAGATTAATCTGTGGCAGGCCAAGGACCGAGCACTCACTACCCCTTTTCAGGTCCATTAATATACTAACAGTCAGAAATTCTTTCTTGTTTAAAGCAGTTCTAGATACATTCATAAATAAAAACCAATTGATAACACAGCCTCATATCCCTTTATCACAATGTTCAATACAGAAACAGAGTTCAATTACCAAGACCTAGGCTTGAACATAACAGACGATTTTTCAAGTATGTAGGTTGTAAGATTTTTAACGCCTTGCAACCTGACTTACAAGAGTGTCAATATAGCCGAGCGGTTAAGGCCAGATTGAAAAAAATCATTGCTGAAATTGATGATATTCAATTATTTCTATAAGAGTATTCCATAATCTAAGGTCGATATTTACATGTTTGTATCAATTGTTATCATATGCTTGAAAATGTGAATTCCATATGTAATTTTGTGTAATTATTGTGTCATAGCACCTTTAATTTACATGGCTTTTTCTGTTAACTGAATAATACTAATGATCACTAAGAATGTGCTGCCCGCACAAAATCCTGTTTAATTGCTTTATGATTTTATATTTTTCATGTTCAATACTTTTCCTCTAGTAATTTTTTTTTCAAAATTTTAGTTTTTAAATTTATGTGTAATATCCAAGTATGACTATATTTTCATTTGATTTTTTACTTATTTCATTTCATTTTTTTTCTATTGTGAATAAAAGTATGAAGAAGGGCCCCACACAGGATTACCTTGGAGGTTTCATTAAGACTTTGATAATACAATGTATAATGTGCATGCAACAGTGTTTGCTACACCAGTTAAGTGTTTTTTTTTTCTGAAATATTTTGTACAATGTATGTTGATTGGTCGAATAAATATTATTATTATATTATTATGTTGTCTCCACATGGAATGTCTCCCACCCAGGGCAAATTTCAAATCTGTACAACATGGCTGGACTTGTGATAATAGCATTTGAAAAAGCTACTATGGTTGAAAACGCTGTTGAAGGGTTCAGGGCCACAGGGATTCACCCCTTCAATCCCCAAAAGTTCACCAATGCTGATTTTACTCCATCAGAAGTCAATGACCAGGACTACGTGGATAAATATAGTAGACATGGTGTAGATGACAGTCAATGGACATTATTGTTGCTAGTTGCTGTTTGTTGAGTTTGATATCTTTGAATAGAACTAGTTAATAATAACTAGTATCAAAATGCCAAATAACAACAAAATTGAATTATGTTGCATCCTAGGATGCAAAAATGTGTATTAAGAAGTTTCAAGTAGTGAAAATACCAAGAAAAATACAGAAAACCAAGTGCAAGACAACCAACCCCGCCTGATGGAGGAACCAGATCACATCGAATCTACAATTCACAAGGGCGAAGCTGGACCCCCTGATAATAGCACAGCAAAGAGTGTTGAGATCCCCTCTGAAAATAGTGATCTCGTCACAGACATAACAGGCAAAGCTGAACCCCTCGACAATGGAGCAGCAAGGAGCGACAGGGTCCCCTCCAACAATAGTGACCAATACACTGATTATTCTGATGAGAGTGGGCTACTAAATGTAGCTGCAGGTGGTGAAGGATTCTGCACGAGTACACCACAAGATGCTGCAGGCCTATCTTTCCCAGCCATACCTGCCATACCTCCATACTCTTGTGTCACCCTCGAAGACACAGATGGGATATTATAGTCCAGTCTAGGATGGTGAAAGAACTGCAAGACGTTCTGATGGGACAAAGGAGACACGCTTTGTGGCTGAAATGGCGACTTTTGACAGATCCACCAACACTTTTGTGTCCACTAGCTATGCATCCCAGCAGACAGAACAGGAAGTGAGTTGTATGGACGATTTGTTGCTGATGGATGTAACCCAGCATATTGTAGGGGTTGATAGGAATGATTATCATTTGAAGAGTCAGCATTCAGCTTCGTCAGTACTACCATTATATGACAAGGACTTAAATGTATGCACCATTGATCCTTCAAATGGTATCAATGTAAAAAGGATGACATCTGCCCAGATCGACACAGAAGTTGCCTTCAGGCACAAGCAACATGAGGACGCCCAGGAGAAGGGAGAAACCAATCTAGCCATCATTGGTTGTATCTTCGATCTTAGAAACCAACAGAACCTCAACTCCTGCAAGATAGCATCCGCATGTGATCCCTTACCTACACAGACACCGTTAGACCTCTGCTTTGTGAAGAAGGTTGGGAACTCCACAGTGGCCATGGCACCAGCAGCCTCACCTACTCCACCAGTGGTCATCGTGTATAACAACTCCAACACAAAAAACATTGTGCCTCCAAGTTCAGATGATGCCCCGGCAGAGGTGCAGGATTTGGAAGAGAGTCTTGTAGTGGACACTGGTGATCTTCTATCTGTTTTGTCATCCTATGTCGACCAAGTGGCTAATGATACTGCAGAAGTGGCAGAAGACTATCTACTAAATAGAGCAATGATTTGTGGCATCATTGATTTGCCCCTTCAGCCTCACAAATAGATGGGATCACAACGCTGCTACAGACAATGACTATGCAAAAGATGCCAGTTAGCCACCCAAAGACTTTAAAGTGAAGACAATGGCTAAAGTCCCCAAAGCAAAGGGAGAACGAATCATCAAGAAACGGACAAGTTTAACGGGTCGTGCACATGTTGTTGCTCAAGAGATGGGCGGTGATCTTGGCTGGTTCAAGAGATTTCTAGAGGCCTCACACCGTAATGTCAAGTGGGCAAAAGCAGTGTCTCGTGAGTTCAAAAAGGCTTACTTATCAGTCAATGGCCTTATAGATGAGAGCAAATTGCCCAATACTGATGTGTTTGCACCTGGTGAACACACTGCACCACTGTATTTTGACACCAAAAAGAAGATTGAAGACGAGTTGGAAGTGTTCACAGACAAAGAGGCAGTCACTCCCTGTAGAGTAAAAACTGAACATTTGATCAAGGCAGTTACTTGTAATACCTTGTTTGTTAAGACATGCTCTGATTCATATAATTGTGTGTTTTGTAGGATAAGTGAGATGACCCCTGATGACATCAACTCCCAATATATTGAGGACTTCGTAGATAAGAAAAATAGATACTATAAAGGTATCACCAACCAACAGGTCGCCACTAATCTAAAGGAAGTCATTTCACTAGGGGATGTTGATGGTTACCTATTATACTGCACCCTCTCACACAATTGCAACCAGCATGCTTTGAATGGTAACATAGAATATGATATGGGTACTGATCTTGACAGGAGCAAGACAATTGACGACACAATGGTTAAAGTGTGGAATAATCCTCCTGTTATTGAAACTCTGGGCATGGGGCTGGCATTGCACCTAGAGCAGTATGACAATACAATGAACTATATCGGCATCTCAATGAACCTCAACCCCGGTATCTCATCTACTGTATCACAAGGAACAGGTCATAATCTGCTCTTCAACTTAGAGGCTCTAAGAGCCTCTGACTACTACCGAGCACATCTACAGTTTATCCACCCTGATGAATTAGCATCCGAAGCGAGCAGCAGTCCTGCACCTGCGGCTGACCTGCCAGCACTTAACACCAGAAGTGCGAGGACACGTGGTAAGCGCAGGGCTCAGGGTAACAGAAGTTCTCTACTCACCATTGAAAATACGACACTACAGTACAACATGCTAACACCTCCGCCACAGCCCAGTCCTGCCCCAGGAACAGATAATGCGAATTCAAGTGGAGCCAGATCACAATCCACAGAACCTGTAGCTGTTGGACCTGGGCACAACCTAAATGACACCAACGATTATCTGTACCTCGTATCATGGTTTGTTGATGGGATCAGTGCTGAAGATCCTCCCGCGCCTATCAGCCCTGAATTATGGTACAGCATTGGCTGGAAGCCACATGTGGAACACGGACACCTAATGTTAACCCCGTCGGTAAGCAATACAAAGAAGACCTGCTTGACCCTGATCAATGGTCGTCCAAAAAATGAATAGAAGAAAAAAAATAAATGATAAATAAAAATAAATGATAGAAGACTGTTTAATGTGCAGAATTGCCTGACCGGATGCCCCCAGCAGGTTTTGACTCTCGTACATGGTGGGCCAGCCTCTAAATGCGATTGTTGTGATCTGGGACTAAAAGTAGCCCTCTATGATGATCTACAATCGCATGTGATCATCCAACCAAGGGGTGTAGACTACGCATTGGCTAATAAAGTGCCTACAGCACTTAGATTTATCAGAGAGGACCCTGGTCAATGTGGCTATACATATATGGGCATCACTCCTCGTTATTTGAAGAGGGTGATATGTGATGGGGGCTGCATCCCTATTGGCAATGCTGGTCAACGCATTCCTGCAGGTTACTGGTTTCTGAATGATCCTGACCTTGTGGTCATCTGCCTAGATGTCAACTTTACATCCCCCCAGCAGTTGGCTCTATGGGTACTGATCCACCTCAATTATCTGCTGGCAGGAGTATTGGAGTTATTTGATGTACAAAGTGTTAGTGAGATCGAAACCAGTAGGCAGGGATTCATTCGAAAATCCAGGAACATGTTGATGACTGATGAGAGGAGGAAAATAGTGTTTGTTAACACACCAGAAGGGGTATGTGTGATGAATTATGAATAGTGATGGGGATCTGTACCTATAATGTGTTTAATAGCGAATCTGCCAAGGAGATCAAGATGAGGCGACAAAATAATATGCTTGACAGAATGAACCAGATGGCTTTTGTTCGACGGGGGTTTGAGGAGAGCAAGGCTGCAATGGAAATCGAGGACAGCGTGGTACAGCCAGTGATCGGAGACATAGAAGATCAAGGAGCGGGTCTCATACCCATATGGCATAATTGGATGTACAGCACCAATGAGGACAAGGGGCTCGACTATTTCGTAAAGTCCTTCTGTGATGGGGGGAACTTGCATTACAGCTGGAATCTCAACATCACTCATTGCATCTGGGGAACCTTGACAGACCTCAGAAGTCATGTGGAAGAACGCTTTTGCATCATATTTCACCCCTAACTATGTCAGTAGCACCAGTCTTCAACTGATAGGTGAAGTGAATAACTGGCGGTATAACCAGTTTCATCAACCTCCAAGCATAGCCGATGCAGATGTAGGCCTAGAATGGCATCTGATGAAATTAAATATGGAGCTACAGTATGTCAACCTTATGCTGCAAGACACATCCACCTTCACAGAGGAACTAGGTCACATAAGTTGGATACTGCATACAACACATACTGGCTTATTGGCAACCCAGCTTGGATGGACCGGTGGAAATTTCTTACCTGAAGGCCTTGCTTACAACTGGGAAAGGGGGCCAAAAGTGTGTATAAGATCTGGGAGGAGGAGGCCTTCTTCATGTTGATGGGGTTAAAAGTGGTAGCAACACAGTTGCTAGATGCCACTACTATCACCA
Organism: Nilaparvata lugens; assembly: GCF_014356525.2. Taxonomy (NCBI): domain Eukaryota; kingdom Metazoa; phylum Arthropoda; class Insecta; order Hemiptera; family Delphacidae; genus Nilaparvata; species Nilaparvata lugens. The sequence goes on along the minus strand of NC_052508.1, from coordinate 59,247,824 downwards.
ATGGGCTCATGTTACTGACATGTAACAACGTCAACCCAACCATTATGACAAAAATGTCACAGCTTTACCGAGTGAAGGGGTTGCCTCCTTTAAACTCACATGGGGGTGCGAGAAGGCCGAATGCTGCCCCCAATGTGGTGGATTCAAACCCCTCAAGGCCATTTACCAGCGACAAACAGGCTGCGGAAGATTGCATGATCTTGGTGCAAGTGAAGCACTCTGCAGCAACTGTAGACACTCCTCCTGCGATAGGGCAATCCACCAACAACTGATGGACGAGAACTGGACATGGGGGATGTTCCTTGAGGCAGAGAAGAAAGTACTTGATGAAGTCCTGGGGAAAGAATGTATCTGCAAGCATACCAGGACCTATGCTTCGCCACATCCTCCATTTCTCCAAAATATTAGATGTTTTAACTAAATAAATGTTCCACAAATCATCCACATTGACAGCTTCATAGAAGACGCTTTTAATGTCTTCCACTACACCGTGAAAAGAAGCAATCAAGATGTGCTACTGCAGGAGTGGGACTGGCAAAGATCAACAGCTAGATCTGTGTTGCTGCAAACTGCGCTCCTACTTCAAAAAAGTAACCAGCCAATTAAAACGTGGGGTTTATTCATTCACAGAGCATGGTGTGAGTTTTGCTACTGGGAATCCTTTTTAGGCTTCCACCCCCCAGTCAGACTCAACAATCTGCTTAATGATGGGCAGACATGGCTGGGGAAGCCTATCAACCTTGGGGAGACTATAGGAACTGACATTTACACAACTTTAATCTACAATGAATGTTGTCGCTTAATATGGCGCTACTACAAGACTCCGGATGTCATCCTAACACCAGAAGAGTAGATCAGCAAAGGCCTATGGATGTGCGGCAAAGCTGGGACCGGCAAGACGGGCACTGCCATTATAGGTGGGAAAATTGAGCACAGCACATGAAAACGGTTGAGGGCACCCTTTTGACTGACGAGGATGCTATTGGTAATTTGATTAGGCCCAATGAAGAGGAAATGCATATAATGGAGAAAAGTGAGGCTGGAAAGGAGGCTGTGGTAATAGTATCAACAGGCTAATGGCCTTCCTCTCACAATGATGTGAACAAGGTTTGAGACATTGTGATTTGTCTTCATTATTTATGGGGTCTAGTGCTGTAGAACCTTATCTTGTGAAGATGTTGCACCTGATGAATGACTAGAACATGTATAAGGTTTCACTTGACCAGGGAAGTTTTGATAATTGACAGAGCAAAGCTACAATAAGAGACAATGAGAGACACTATATACTCACTTTCCAAGGACAACAATTTCCTTCAACACTTTCTGGTGATTGAAAGAGTTCTTTTCGAGAAGATGCCCTGAGTCTATTGCGGGTCGTATAGTTTTGCATGGGCTAATGGCATGCCAAGCGGTTGGCATTGGACCACTTTGCTGGATACATTGCTTAATCTGTCCAGCTTTCAAGTCATCTGCAATATTGCATCTAGTCGTTTTGGCCACCATGTTCCAGTCACCAATCTCATAGCCCAGGGCAATGATATTTTGTTCTGTTGCCGAAATGTCAGGTTTGTACATTGTATTATCGATACTTATGGAGAGATAGGGTATGATGAACACCCTGAAAAGACTTATATTTCCCGGACTAGAGTGGAGTTCTTATGGAAGTCGTACGAGGCCAAGAGCTTATGTGGTTACAGAGCACGAGGTATATTGAATATAATGTATTGCAATCCTATCAAGGAACCCGAAATCCTCAAACCCATGCATCTATATTCCCGCATATCAGTGTGAAACTTATTGATATTGCGTGGTTCAGACCCTAAGCGCACAGCCGATCTTATGATCAAGGACGCCGAGCAAGCTGGCGTTGGCGTATCCACTGCCCATGCTGTAGGTTTCTGCCTGTTGCCCAGCGCTTACGGTGGTGCTGAAATCCCTCCAAATTCTCGATTAGGAGGCAGTTTGCACCATATGTGGGATGGCAAGTTCTACCGCCTGTCTTGGGAGAAAGTACTGCATCAGATTGAGCCCAAAATGGGAAAATGGAATGACCGACTCACGAAGCTTGGAGTCCACTTGGAGGGCAGAATCAAAGATGCTTTTACTGAAAACCTAATGCATAGCTGGGGGTATTCGAACCACTTGCTTACTGAACAAATTACTATCAGATGGGAAGAAGTGCAGGTAAAAGACAAGTTTAATGAGTACCATCAAAGAGTTTGTTTTCCCGCGCTATTGTGCATATAGAGGTTGTTTTCTACTCTATGGAAGGATACTTATATCCCCATCCAAGTGTGACCATTCTTTAGGAAACAACTGATAGAAGACGGTAAAGAAATGGACTACATTGTTCCACAGATGCAGGGATGGCTCGCAATGTATAAAACCATCGATTTCTAGCATTTTCCTAAAAAACTTAGCAGGAAGAAAGAATGGATAAAGTTCACTATGTTAGGATTTCCTGGGTAAGTACAATATTTATTAAAATTAGACCTACAAAAATTATTAGAAGAACATCAACTTATAGTCTTTGATTTAAACAACCCAGCACCAAGCACAGACAAGGTGGATCAATGGCAAACTCCAAAGACTTATATAGTAACTGTTTTACACAAACCAGTTTCCTACAAAGGAACAAAAAGAGCTGTCAATACGTTCTTTAGACAAACTAGCTCCATTCAGAGAAGTGTTTGATATTTTCAACAAGAACTGTGCTGCAAATTATACTCCATGTGCATTTACTACTATTGATGAACAATTGGTAACTTTTAGGGGAAGATGTTCCTTCAGACAATTCATGAAAAGCAAACCAGCAAAATATGGAATAAAGGTTTTCACACTAACAGATGCAAAAATGTTCTATGTTCTAAAAATGGAAGTTTATGTAGGCAATCAACCAGTGAACAGTACATTTGTACAGTCCAATAAGCCAATTGATGTTCTTCGACTTTCTTCAGTTATAGAGAACTCTGGCCGTAATATAACAGCAGACAACTGGTTTTCCAGTATCCCATTAGCTGAGGCACTTGTAGCAAGAAAAATCACATATGTGGGAACACTTCGGAAGAATAAAAGAGAGCTGCCACCAGAACTTGTTACTAAAACTCGAAACCCCAATTCAAGTATTTTTGCCTTTCAAAAGGAGATAACTGTAGTGTCTTATGCACCAAAGAAGAACCGAAGTGTTGTTGTGATGTAAACTATGCACTTTGATGAAGCTATTGACCAAAGTACAGATCAAATTAAAATGTATGTAAATATTTGTTGTTTTTTTTTTTTTTGAAATAATATTATCCTGAAGAATTCTATAGCTAAGTGGTTCATTCCTCTGATTTTCCTCATAATAATAAATTAAACCTAGATTTTCCACAAGACACTAAGCTAGTTTTGACCATCAATCAGTAATAATCTATTAGATAATTTCCACAAAAACACATCAACATTAATGCTGAAGTTGATGCCCAAAACTGGTTTCCATGCTTGCAAGAATTATTTTAGAAACAAAGAATATTTTTGTGGAAATTCTAATAAATTATCAGAAAATTGCAACTTCAAAACTTGGAGCAGTGACTTAATATAAATTGAAGATGAAATCACTTAACTTGTATGGGCTACTTTATTGAAATTATTAAAAACAATATAGACGCATTAAAACAAGTACCCTTCTATTCAAAACATTTCAAACTTAAACTTTAAAACATTTCAAAAAAAAAATGAATAAGAGAATATAGATCATATGAAAATAAGTATATGATCATACATTATCTAATATCAACTTGTTTATTCTTGCATTTAAATTAGGAAGTGGCAAAAGGAAGCCGAAACTAGTTGTTGGAAATGTTTTAGATAGAAGGGTATCTACCTAGTTCATGTTTTTAATAAGCGAAGATGAACATTAAAAAATTTGAAAAATCTATTTCACCTATTTCTAATATGCCAATTTCATGGTATTATATGTATATAATTATAATAAAGAATTTATTCCAATACTAATTTAATGATAAAGAGTGGATGAACCGATTAAAATGTTTTAGTACCACTCAAAGCATAGATACTACATTACTTAGTTATTCTGTTGAGTTGTATGAGCTGAGAGGCAAAAGGTTTCATGTGTACATTTAATTGGATTTTTCAAAACCTCTATTGATGTTATCATTTATAATATTACTTTATCCATTTAGCTGATATCTTGTATGCATCAGTTCAACTATGAAGGAGAGAAAACCCTTTTAGCACTATGCTTAGACACAGTAAAAAAGGTGAGCTGAAAAGTTCTTGGAAACAAGAGTAGTAAAAAATTTCTTGCCAGGATTGTAAAAAATAACTCCAAGAATTTCTCCACTTATCCCTATGGACAGCCGTAATGGTGCCAGTATTTGGGTATGGTGGTATGACTGCCACCTCATCACCTGTTGAGGCATACTTCCAAATTTTGACAAATGTCACACACAGGCACAAGACACTGCCTATGAGAGTGGATGACTGTTCTTCATCACATTCTATTTATTGAAGGGGCAATGAAGCTAGGACTAGCTACAGAAAAAGACAGCATGGAAAGAAAGCATTTCTCCTACCACTTATAATCAAAAAAAGAGTACAATGTATGTGAACTATGAAAATCTTATTCAAAACAGAATATTTCAACTTTAAAGAATGGTAATTTGTTTCAACTGGAACCACTTTGGATTGGAGCAGGAAAAATTATTCTATCAAACACATGTGCTTTTGATAGCATTTCTCAGCTTTACTGCACAGCCTTCTAAGACAGCCCAGTCTTAGAACCTTAATAACACATTCATCATCACCATTTTTCAACTTTGTAAGCGATCTTGTTTATGGGGGAATATTGAGAAAAACTTATTTGGATAAAAGGAGAACTCTTATGGATATTTTTGAACCCGCAAATGTTCCCTGTGAAACAGGTGTTACACCACTAACAACTAATCTCTTAAATCGGTTGCCAACTGTCACTGAAACAAATGAATGTACTGCAGAGAAATGTCCTGAGAAAAGAAGAAGTTATGGGAGAGTCCCATTATCAATATATGGTAATTCACCAACTGACGGAGTTGCGATCGAAAAAAAACAAGATGTGCTGGGACAATTCACAACAGAAGGCTACTCTTTTAATTGCATTGGTGAGAGAAGAATAAGGAAAACGATGCATGATCATTCACTCTTATAGAGCCTATCCAACTAGAAGGAAATGACAGCCGACTTCTACAATGTCATCTAAGGGTTTGGGAACTCCCAACTCTACCTGAGAGTAGAGAAAAAACTCTACCTAAGCGGTTGCTTAGGTTTCATTGGCAGTGCCAATTTGAATGACATTGGTCAATATATTGCCTGCTCTCACGAATTACAGAAAAAAGACAGAAAAATTGAAAACCTATTGGATATTTGAATCAATATATAAATGATGGTTGACCTATTTATGAAAAAATAGCTTAGAGTACAAATAATATGAGAACAGTGTATACAACTGGAAAGTATACAACAACTAAACTCTTGAATTTGTTACCAACTGTCACTGAAACAAATGAATGTACTGCAGAAAAATGTCCTGAGAAGAAAAGAAGTTATGGGAGAGTCCCATAACCAATATCATTATCAACTTCTCCAGTTCCAGTTAAGCCACAGACAGTTCTATGTCAGGACATTCTCAGACAATCTTTTGGAATTTATATATCTATAAGTCACGGGCTTACAACCCTCGGAATTATAAGTGGCTGGAAGAGAGCTTGAGAGCTGAGATAGAACGTCATTTGTCCGCAGACCAGACCCAAGGGAGAAAACAGCACAGAAAGAAAACTAAGATTTTTTTCCAATTTGAAGTTCAACAAAATGTAAGATGATCAAGATTTCAAAAATAATTTTCAAGCTATGAGCAAACAAAAAGCCATAGTTTTGAAGAGATATTAGATGATACTCATTATGTGGAGCTGATACTCAGCTCTGATATTGTGGATGGTGATGGAGTGGGTGTTGAAGATCTACATCAGATCATCAGGTGGAAAGCAGTAAGCTCTGATGTTGATATTTTCATATGTACAGCTGATTGAAAAAACGTCAAGTCCTGTTATGCTGTTTCATTCATAAATGGACTTTCATCAAACTATGACCTCAACTTCTCCTAGAGGTACAAACACTGCTCAGTGGTCAGGTATGACCCATTTTGTTATACCAGGTACTCTTTTCCACATCTGACACATTTCCTGTTGAAATTACAGTATAACAGTCTGCTTAAAACAGTTCTCATGTAGTCCATTCCATACATGTAGCTTCCCAGTTGTACAACCCTTAGCATTCTTTGTCCCCTTTCAACACTCATAAATGGACGTTTCATCAAACTGTGACCTCAACTTCCCCTAAAGGTACAAACACTGCTCAGTGGTCTGGTATCACCCATTTTGTTATACAAAACACTCTTTTACACACCTGACACATTCCCAGTGAAATTACAGTATCACAGTCTGTTGACAGAGAGAACTGACATGTGGTCCTCTGGAATATTTTTCCTCCTTGAAATTGCATATTCATATGCAAATTTGCATAATTCTTTTGGAGGCAATCCATAGTTTAGTTTCAAATATAAAATTAAATAATTCTGCAAATCTTCCTCCTCATAATTGGAAAATACTTGTTTGGTGTTATAATTTGTGTTCAATGTTGTTTCCATCCCTTTTAGGGACGTTCCAATACTTTCAATACTTACTGATATCGATACTTTGCTTCCGATAACGGTTGTATCAGTATCAGAGGAATCGATACTTTACTAATATAGATACCCAAGGAGTATCGAAACAGCAGTATCGAAAGAGTGAGTTCAGTTTATCAATGAAATAAATTATCTTTCTATGGATAATATTTCAAAAGAGTATAACGATTTATAAAATGTAGATAACTTTGATATCATTGATTTTATCATTGTGATGAAGAAAAAAAGTTTTTCTTATATTTAATATAAGCTGGCAACAAGGAACAGGTGACGAGGTGAGTCTGTGTCTCAGGCAAGTCTTTCTGCACCTGCACGCCTACACCTTTTCTTTAAAGCAAGTGGCAAGAAGATGCCGTTTTGCTTATAGATTTTTGTTTTCGATTTCGTTATCATCTTATGGTTTGTTGAGGTTGAGTTGAATCTTGTCATCTTGTCGCTCTTGTCTTGTTTGTCGTTTGTCCACATCTACTCTAGCCTACTCATCTTCTTTCTTCTTTGTGTTGTATAGTGAGTGAGTGAGTCTACCTTCTAGTGATTAAAGAGTTTCACTCTACTAGTTGACTATAGGGTACCTAATAAATTGTTTGTGGATTTTAATATTTTGTCAATACGGTATGTCTCCACCATCAAGTAAAGTTTGGACCAACTTTAGAAAAAAGGATGGCAAAATAGCCATTTGCAAATTGTGTTTGCAATAGGTCAAATACAGCGGAAACACCAGCAATCTAACAAAGCACATGATGAAAAATCCTTAAAAATTAACCTACCCTATTAATATAGAAACTTGAAATCACTGTAACTTAGTAGATTTTTTAAATCAAGTTTTAAGCTGCATTTACACCAACGTTATTAACAAAATGTTAATAACTTTGTTGTAAACGCAGCTTTACACTTGGAAAAATAGATTGAATATTCAAAGGTTGATCTCACTTTTTTATACAGGTTTTTCTTGAATATTCAGTAGACAATGAACAGAGCTGCTTAGAATGAAAGTGGTCCAAGTCAAAAATCTACAATACTGGGTTCTTTACTAAAATGGGGTTATTTTTAGCTCCTCTGTTCAGTATGATAGTGATCTAAGTCAATAGTTTGAGTTCCAGCCACTTGGAGCGACACAAATTACGAGGGGAGGGCTCGTATATCAACAAACAAAAACAGCTGTTAGACTCACAATGAAAGTGGTATAAGTCAACCACGTTGTTTACTGCTATTAATAGTGTGCAGAACATTCTTTCAAACATGTCTTTGATGTATAGATTGTTCAGTTTTATTGATATAGTGATTATTAAGAAGTAAAAAATAGGACAATAAGAAATAATTCAGTGAAATATTCATATAGGCCAAAGTATAAACTTTAGTTACATCTTATTTCAAAAATTTCAAAATATAACCTACAAAATCACATTGCTTGTTTTAATGACTCATATTTCATTTTAATGGACTCTTATAATTGTTCTACAATGACATTCAGAGCTGAAAATATGAACATAATCAACTGGTTAAATAGTGACTCTGAGTTTCAAGATGATCCTGATGATTCAGACATTGATCCTGATTTTACTCCAGATGGACAAGTTGTTGGAAGGCCTCGGGTTAGCATTGCTAAAGGTAATAATAGTATTGTCAGTTACTCTTCAACTTCAGATTCTGAGGGGTCTGATAGATAGCTCTCAAAGAAACAGTAAAGCAATGGGACCCTTAAATTAGCCTAAAAGTCGAAAGAGGCTTCTGAATACAGAGAACCATCAACAAAAAAAAGCTAAACGACTTAGGAATAGTGGTCAACAATATGTAACCAAAAGTAGCAAAATTATGAAACAAAGAAATTTCAGGATTATCATGCAACTGTAAACTGAAGTGTAAAGACAATTTTTCAAAAGATGAACATAAATTAATTTTTGAAAACTTTTGGAAAATTGGTGATTTTAAAAGACAAAATGCTTATATTTGTGGACTTATTCAGCATCACGAAATTAAACAAAGAATTGAATTGAATTGAATTTATTGCCAAAAATCACATACAAATATTTGTACAATACAATCACTAAAGTATGCAATATACTTTCTATGTGTGGGACGAAATAGTAGCGTCCAGAGGTTCCCAGGATTTAGCTTCTTGTTTGATCAAACTTTTGAAATTGAATGCTCGCCATAAGAAAAAAGTTACAATTTACAGTGACTCCTTCACAGGACAAAATCGAAACATCAATAGGCTACAACATTAGCTTTGATGAGATTTATTCAAAGTGGAGAAACCGAGATTCAAATCGTGGATCAAAAATTTCTAGTGTCTGATCACTCATTTCTCCCTACCTAACGATTCTGAGTTTGGATGTGTCGAATCAGCTGCAAAGGGGAAAAGTGTGTTTGTGCCTGATGACTGGTATTCGTTAATGAAAACTTGCCTCTCAAGACAATTGCCACCTGCCGACTCAGACAATCCATCTTATGAGCCTGGCATGTTTTAGACAAGATATGTGAGTAGAAGGAAAAAATTTTCACAATAATTATTCTTTTCAAAAACTTTGTACGCGATTTGCCAGAAATTGTGTTTTTGACACTTGTGGAACACTTTTCTCAGAAACTATCTGGGATATGGTGTTTAAATTTCAACCACATATTTATGGGTACATTACACACCCTTTAACACAGGGATTTCGCCCTATGACAAATTTGAACTATTTTACAATGGTTTTTCTATGGCCTTTGCCAACCATGGACTCTAAGGTCTAGAACAAATGAATGTACTGCGGAAAAATGTCCTTATAAAAAAGAAGTTATGGGAGAGTCTCATTCTTAATATATGTTAGTTCACCAACTGACATTCATTTATTGAACCAGATGGTAGACAAAGAGTTGTGATCGAAAAAAGATGTGCTCTTCACAACAAAAGCCTACTTTTTTAATTGCATTGGTGAGAGAAGAATAAGGAAAACGATACATGATCATTTACTCTTATAGAGCCTGACAAATAGTGCCTGTAGAAACGACAGCCGACTTCTAAAATGTCATCTTAGGGTTCATAAACTCCCAACCCATTAATAGTGTAAAAAATCTACCAACACAGTTGCTCAGGTTTCATTGGGAGTGCCAATTTGAAGGACATTGGTCAATATATTGCCTGCTCTCGCGAATGACAGCAAAAAGACAGAAAAATTGGAAACTTATTGAATATTTCAATCAATATATAAATGATAATAGGCCTATTTATAAGAAAATAGCTGAGAGTACATATAATATGAGAATAGTGTATACAACTGGAAAGTATTCAACAACTAAACTCTTGAATTTGTTACCAACTGTCAATGAAGCAAATGAATGTACTGCAGAAAAATGTCCTGAGAAGAAAAGAAGGTATGGGACAGGCCCATTATCAATATCATTATCAACTTCTCCAGTTCCAGTTAAGCCACAGACAGTTCTATGTCAGGACATCCTCTGGCGATCTTTTGGAATTTATATATTTACAAGTGATGGGTTTACAACCCTCGCAATTATGAGTGGCTGAAAGAGAGCGTGAGAGCTTGAAACCTTATAACACATTCATCTTCACCATTTTCAACTTTGTAAGCGATCTTGTTTATACGGGAATATTGAGAAAAACTTATTTGGATAAAGGGAGAATTCTTAAAGATATTTTTGAACCCATAAATGTTCCCTGTGAAACTGGTGTTTAAACCACTAACAACTAAACTCTTAAATTTGTTGCCAACTGTCACTGAAACAAATGAATGTACTGCAGAAAAATGTCCTGAAAAATAAATAAGTTATGGGAAAGTCTCATTATCAATAAATGTTAAGTTGTTGTTGTTGGAGAATTCACAACAAAAGGCTACTCTTTCAATTGCATTGGTGAGAGAAGAATAAGGAAAACGATGCATGATAATTTACATGGAGCCTGATGGATAGTGCCTGTAGAAATGATAGCCGACTTCTACAATGTCATCTTAGGGTTCGGGATCTCCCAACCCTTCAATAGTGGAAAAAATTCACCTACACGGTTGCTCAGGTTTCATTGGGAGTGAAAATTTGAATGACAGGGCACCCAACTATGCATCTTGGAACATCATCTCCTGAAAAGCTACATCAGAAAAACCTACATCCAGTATCTACTTAGACTTGTGGTGCAACAGAAGAGAGATTCAGAAACACTTTTTGTCAGGAGCTGTTACAGGTGTTAAAACTCATTGTTGTAATCCGCAATTGAATCATTTGTTCCTGCCACCCTCGGCGCTAGTGTTCCCTCCACTAGTTTCCCCTTTTTGCCGCATGTCTACCTACCTGGCTTGTTATTCACTTATATCTTCTCTCGTATTTTTTCAATCAATTTACTGAATTAACTTACGAATCCAGAATACCATACTGATTTTCATCAAATTGTTATTGCCTTTGTGAGATACGAGGCAATACGTTTTATATACTTCTTCAATATTTTCAAATCATTCTTTGCCGTTGTAGGATATAAGGCAATAAGTGTTACATATCTTTTCAATACTTTCAAGTCATTCTTTTGTCGTTGTAAGATACAGGGCAACATAACCTCTACAAACCATTATTCTATTATTGTAGAAATTCAAGGCAACAAGCTTAATTACTTCTTGTGCATTCAATACCTAATTAAGTGGTCTCTAAAAGCTCTAGATTATTTTCATATCAATTTTTTCATAACCTGTTTCAAGTTGTCTCAGAAGCAATCAAAATACTCATATTAAATACATTGTAATATTACATTTTTCTTCTCACATTTAAATCGAATCTTCAATTCGAGATCTATGGAACTTTATAGTAAATGTCAGAGTTATCAATAGACGGATAAACTTTTTGACGGAGAATTTATTATCGTAAATGTTTGTTGCATTGTTCCATGGTGTCACCGAGGCTGGGTTGACAGAATTAAAAAGATAAATGGTTTAGTTAAATAGAGATGATATATATATAAAAATTTAAAATAACATTTTCAAATTAAAGTTTTATTGAGAACAGATGTAGAATGTGAATTCTAAACTTATAAGTTATAATTTTTTGATGACGTGTCTGTGGAGATCGATATTGAACAGGGCGTTGGTTTGGTGACTTTCAACTTTGCTTTTCCTGTTCAGCCCTTCCTTCTCTTCTGAAAAATGGCTTGCTACAAGTACTGTTGTCGTAGAGTTTTGCTCTAAATCATTTTCGGTTATTAATGTTGTAGATTGAGTTTTATATAAAATTTTGTGCTGTTTTGGTCAGATTTAGTTGTTAATGTAGTAAAGCCAATAGCCACTGTGTTTCAACTGTAAACTAGATAAGTATTTTAGTTCGTAATAACTCTTGAAATAATTAGTCTTAAGATATTTTCTCTTTCTGTATTTTGTGTATTTTCATCTGAAGATTATAAGTTAATTTGCTCTGAAAACTGGATTTCTCATTCATAGGCAATAGATCCATTCACAGTTTATCAAGAATCTATTTTATTGGAGCCGACAACTATTCTTAGGTTGATAGGTGTTAAATGCTATTCCAACCGTTTAAGGAAAAATTGGTAGCACGGCAAATGGTACTCCCTGTGGTGGGACAGAATTACAAAATAAATATGTCCCAAATGGTACACTATGAAATCCCTGGTTATAAAAATTATTAGTAGGATAGATATCTTGATAGGTTATGAATGGTTTGTTGCTGAGTGGGAAGTCGGTTCAAGAGAGATCAAGTCCTAATGAATATATTATCTGTGCAGACTAGCAAAATGGCATGCAATATGAAAAATATTAAAAATGATGATGAGTTAATAGCTGCCTTAACACAACTGTTTGATGAGCAAAATGCTTATTTTGATGCTAGGTTTGATGATATGAAGCAAGAATTTGCTAGCATAAGACTAGAGCAGGTTAGTATAAACCTTCTATTGAAAAATGCACATGAAACATTGAGTGATAATCATGAAGATGAAAACAAATTGAAGCAGGATGATAGTAGTGTTAAGTTACAAGATCAACTCATTCAAGTTTCTGACAATGTAAGCCTAGTTACTGTTGTTGAAAAAGGCAACCCTAGTGAGATAGTAGAATTGAATAAAGAAGTAGGTAGGGAGTTGTCTTCACTGAAAGTCAACTATCATGAAAGTAATATTGCTACATTGAAGGTTAGGAAAACTATGAACAAAGTGAATGATTACATGAGAAAGGTTTCTGTGGAGGTTAGGAACAATGTAAACAAAATGAATGTTGCTTTGAGTCAAGTTGATGAGTTCAACTTTCAACTGAGAATTGAAAAAGTGTATGCTATGCATTCTCAAGTGAACATGACTAACTTTTGTAGGCAAAACGGCTTTGTTGAAACAAATGAACCCATGAATAAAATCATGTTCTTGAAGAAAACAAAACGCAAAGTCTCCATTGATGTGTTAGTATTCAAAGGTTGTTTCAAGTTGCTTACTTACAAGATGATGACTGTGAATCACATGATGAAAGGGTATTCCCCAACACACAATGATTAGGAATCCTGTGTTATGCCGGGATTCAGAATAGCATAATCGCTACACAGTGTATGGTAAGAGTCCATAATTGTGTCTTTTTTCTTTCCTGTAGCCTATTTTCTTGGCCCTTAATCTTTTCAATTTTCGATTCTTTCCTGTCTTTGTGTAATATTCAGAAAATTTCTTCTATGAAGCATATCTTAACCAATCTTGTCCATAGTCATTTAAATTTGTATTTTTTCTGAAATAATTTTAGAAGTTGAAATAGTAGCTTATTTTCCTAATCTTTAAATTGTTGATAAAACTTAACTTTTCCAAAATCTATCCATTGTTGTGTAAATAATTGTTTGCTTGCGGTATATTTTTCATCATGTATTACATATTTTAATCATGTCTATTTTTTTTCAGGTATTATATTAGGTAATTAGGTTTTTCAGAGCAATTTTGTCCCATGTTCTCATCTTTCATTGCATATCGTGCCATAAGCCATATGTAATTAGGTTATAGTTTTCTTCTGGGCTTTTAACCCATTTTGCATTTTATTTTTTCTTTGCTGTCCAATACTTTGGATTTTTGGTAGACAAGTAGGTGTGATTTTTTTAGAGGTGTGGGCGTGAACCACATACGGCTGGACTCGATTATCTGACCTACTTGTTTGCGATATAAAAACCTTATGACTGCAACAACAAATGTTTGTAAAACCTTTTGCATACTTTTGTTTTGTGGTCCGATACTAGAGTCTGCTATCACATTGCCTTACAGACATCTAGGAACTATCCACCCAGTCACAATAGTCAACATATTTTTTTCCTTCACCAGTTGTCTTTGTGGGAGTGATAGCTCACAATTATAACAAATTAGAGTCATACTTGGAATTTACAAAATTCCATAGTAGTATATTTTATTAAATATACTTCCTCATGAAAGTTCAGTACTGACATGTAGGATAGGCTCTAATTAATCTTTCTCTTCTTTGTATTGTTTTAGGGAATTTATTTACCCAGTTTTCTTTTTCTCTTGTTTGTATTTTTTAGGGAACTTATTTACCCAGTATTTCATCTTGATCATCTTTGTATCATAATCTTGAAATGTTTATACTTATTATACAGTCTTTAAATTTTAAATTATTTAAAAAATAATTGGTTTAATTAAAATGTTGTGTTATATTATCAATTGAAATGAGTTAAAGGCTAAAATTTTTCTAAAGTGTTTTGTAATTGATATTTTTTTCAAATTTTAAAACTGTTTGTTCTATAAATTTTGATATGATTGATTATCGTTTGAAATGGATGCTGGAGTGTATGTAGAATTTTTAGTGGGGTTTGTTGATTAGAATTTTGCTGGTATGTGATTGTTTTTTGAGATGGAAACCCATTATTGCCTAAAGAAGGAATAACAGAGGTTATGACTTAGAGAGGCAGTAATGAGATAATATTTTTTGTGTTGATTACTTATGTTGATTGCCATAGATGCAAAAATAATGATTAATAATGTTGATTGCCATAGATGCAAAATGATGATTACTGATGAATATTGTTTGCCTTTGAAGCAAAATATTATTGATGTTTTGAATGATTTCTTGTTTAATGTTTGATAGTAAAGTTTTGTCATGAAATGTAGTTTGTGTTTAGAACATTGAAAAGTCGAAATAAACTATAGTATCCAACAAACGATGATTAATAATATTAAATAATTTGCTTTTTATACAATTTTTGAACAAAATTAAAACTAAATAATTTTGAAACCCTGAATGATAAATCATAAATGTGAAATGAACATGCTATAAATGAAATGTTATATTAAATAATAATGAAATGCAAATATATTATGAAATGATTGAATAGAAGACCAAATGTCTGAAATTATTGAAATATGTATTGAAATTAAATTTTGTTGTGTTGTTATGATGTTTGTTTTTTACAATTTTGATAATGATACAGGGTGTTATGAAATTATATTTCTATTTTGAAGAATGGATTAAAATGTTGATATTTGAACAGTGAATAAATGAATGATTTTTTTTTTAAATTTATCATTGATATGTCCATATTTCACAATTTATGTATTGCTGACTGTATAATAAGATGTTAACAAATTTCAATTTTATATATATTTAAAATTAATTTTATGTGTATTAGATTGTATTGATAGCCTAATCAAGTTTTTCTTTTTAGTTTATAAGCATTTTAAGATAACAGGTACAGCACAGACATTAACATTGAAATAGTTATCATGTGAATCTCGAAATCAGTAACAAGTGAACGCCATGAAGAGTGTTAAGAACATTTGGGTGATTTTCAAACTAGTGTGACATATCTACGCCTAAATCTACGCTGCGGCCTGAACCAATAACTACGCTAATGTCAACGCCAATGTCAACGCCAATAGCTACACCAATGCCTGCGCCAACGCTGATGCCAACAACAAAAATCAATGC
>NC_052508.1:59200950-59232118 GCF_014356525.2 Nilaparvata lugens | reverse complement strand
ACATCAACGCTTCAATAATTATGTCCTTATATATTTTATATTATATAATATCCTATATATTCCGTATCTTGTAGTTTGTTTTCCTCCGGCTTTACTCTGTAACTTGCACAATTTGTACGAGGATTTACTTGAAAATAGAATGATTACAACATCAACGCTTCAATAAATTATGTCCCCTTCTTTACAGGATCTACCTAACAAAAGAAAATAGTATCAGAATTCACTCGTGCAGTCCTGCGAGATTCTGCGAGCTTCGCAGAAGGACGATGTCTTGAGAGAAAAAATTGAAAGTAGTCTATATGATATTCTACTTCAAGTCGGAGGTAAGGTAATAACTTGAAGTAAGCCTACCCAATTCAGTTTCTCCTTATATTTTTCAATCTATCTACATTGATATGCGTCTTGAACATGTTGATATAATTCAAGTGGAATGCAATTATAGCGAATGCCCATAAAGTCGTATACGGGCTACACTCTGGTGTCGCTACACACTGTCGTGTCTTATCAATTTCATGAGACATGCATGTATTTTGCATGTCTCTGTCGCTTGTCGCATGTCTTGTGATTTTCTGTTGTTACAAAGCTGTATTACAGACTGAGCATGACAGTGACAAAGAGTGCTCAGTGCTGGCAGTAGACAGTGGCTGGAGCGCATGCGCGGAGTGATGTCTCACGCGACATGTGTCGCATGGAACCGGCTGACACAGGCGATGCCTCGAACATCTTCGCAAGCAGTGAGTAAGCTCTGATTTTACCAACACAAGTTGGTTTCA
Source organism: Nilaparvata lugens (assembly GCF_014356525.2). Taxonomy (NCBI): domain Eukaryota; kingdom Metazoa; phylum Arthropoda; class Insecta; order Hemiptera; family Delphacidae; genus Nilaparvata; species Nilaparvata lugens. Next base: position 59,231,345 of record NC_052508.1, on the reverse strand, counting down.
TATGCGACATGTCTCGGACATGAGATTTGTCGTAGACATCATGTCTGGTCTACGACACCAGTGTGTAGCCCGCCGAGAGACATGTATTGTTGTATGAGACATAACGATCTAAAATCTCAACAAACTAGTATGAGTTTGAAAAACATGTTATAATTCATATTACGAGATTCCCAGCTGTTTTCCCAAAATTGCAGTTTTTAATTGTTACTGGTTTGAGCTTGTATAGCTGTATAAAACAAACTTTTCTTTTGTCTGAAGCCGTTTGTAAATTTCCCTGATAAGCTGGAACTACACTCATCATACAGCATCCCGATTCTATTGCAATCCGATAACGGGTGTCAACGGCCTAGAATGCCACACATGTTCGTTGTATGATCTGTTCCTCCACCGCCACCCCTTCACCACAAAAAACGGACATGTGTAGGAACGCTGCATAAGAGTGTGACCGAAACTTGATTCCTCTCAGTGTCTGTTATTATTTTTTAGTAGTCTTTTAATGTATAAGGATTTATGGCCTCTTCAGGTAAAATTGATGTTTCATTCTCATTAAATAGAAAACAAAAAGTGATGTTCCATTCATTTATTTAATGTTTTACTCTACCAATATCACCTGAAATTATTCAGTAGAAGAATCATAATAATGAGTGGGAATGTTATTCTATAATTCGAAAGAATTCCATTCTCACTTACAACTTTTTTGAACTTGTGTGTAAATCAAATCATGATCCATGAACCTGTGGACTGTTTATTTTGAATTAAGGTTGAAATAGTTTTGAACGAATGCCTGTCGTTTACACCTGGATTGTATCCATTGTCTATGAATAAATAAATAAATAAATAAATAAATAATGTTGATAGTGGTCGTCATGTTACTGTAGCACCTGCTTCTTCTCTTTGTGTTTCAATTATTGGAATTTTCTATTTTCACAGGTAATAAAGCATTGATCAAGTACAGAAACTCTTTGAGTGCTCTAAGTAATCTAATATATTTCGGTTCAACAACTCTGAGTGGTCTACAAACTCTGGGCGAGGAATACACAGGAATCCTTCAGTTCGATTCCGATAATTCAAACATACCGGCATTGAAGGTAAGTTGGCCCAGTTTCACTTACACAGTAAGCTGTACCTCAATTGACACATTTTTAACAATATTGGTGTATTTCAGAACAAATTATTTTCAAATGTTGTTTTAATTTAACTATTGAAAAAACGAATCAATGCTCTTCGAGCTTCAGTTCACTACTAAATAAAACTTATAATAATAATTGTAATTCTCAATCTTATTCTGAGTATTTTTGAAAGCATCCAATCATTGTTAAATCATGATACAGTTTTATCTATTAAGAGAGAAAGGAAACACACATCCATGTATACATTGAAGAAAGATTCAAAGTGAAAATGGCTTTATTCATTTATCTTTGTTAAGGGTGATGCCCACATAAGCTCTAGGCTTGCGCGCATGTAAAGAGACGGATGATGATGAGGGATGAGTGCGAGGTAGGTAGAAGTGAGAAGACCTACAGATATAGGTGGGCTGCGAACCACATGGAAGCAACTTTTAGCTAGGCTCTACAATTAGTCACTGAAATACCACAGTAACCACAGAAGTAATTTATTTTTCGATTGACCAATTTCCAATGAAACTTGATGAAATTCTAGAGTTTCCAGTTATAGGAATTTACTAAATCTCTGTTAAAATCTTGAATGTAACTTCCCAATGAATAAATTAATAAGAACTGATCTACTTTTATAGGGCTACAAAGGTTTTGTTTTGAAATTTTTCAAGAAACTTGAAAAATTTCAAAACAAAACCTTTGTAGCCCTATAAAAGTAGATCAGTTCTTATTAATTTATTCATTGGGAAGTTACATTCAAGATTTTAACAGAGATTTAGTAAATTCCTATAACTGGAAACTCTAGAATTTCATCAAGTTTCATTGGAAATTGGTCAATCGAAAAATAAATTACTTCTGTGGTTTACTGTGGTATTTCAGTGACTAATTGTAGAGCCTAGCTAAAAGTTGCTTCCATGTGGTTCGCAGCCCACCTATATCTGTAGGTCTTCTCACTTCTACCTACCTCGCACTCATCCCTCATCATCATCCGTCTCTTTACATGCGCGCAAGCCTAGAGCTTATGTGGGCATCACCCTTAACAAAGATAAATGAATAAAGCCATTTTCACTTTGAATCTTTCTTCAATGTATACATGGATGTGTGTTTCCTTTCTCTCTTAATAGATAAAACTGTATCATGATTTAACAATGATTGGATGCTTTCAAAAATACTCAGAATAAGATTGAGAATTACAATTATTATTATAAGTTTTATTTAGTAGTGAACTGAAGCTCGAAGAGCATTGATTCGTTTTTTCAATAGTTAAATTAAAACAACATTTGAAAATAATTTGTTCTGAAATACACCAATATTGTTAAAAATGTGTCAATTGAGGTACAGCTTACTGTGTAAGTGAACTGGGCCAACTTACCTTCAATGCCGGTATGTTTGAATTATCGGAATCGAACTGAAGGATTCCTGTGTATTCCTCGCCCAGAGTTTGTAGACCACTCAGAGTTGTTGAACCGAAATATATTAGATTACTTAGAGCACTCAAAGAGTTTCTGTACTTGATCAATGCTTTATTACCTGTGAAAATAGAAAATTCCAATAATTGAAACACAAAGAGAAGAAGCAGGTGCTACAGTAATATGACTAACACTACCATTCAAACTCACCCTACTTGCACTGCTCTCTACGATCTTATAATTATTCTATAATACTATAAAATTCATTCAAGTCAGTGGTCGTCTTGCTTTAATTCTACTACACACTTATCAGATATGCCTTTCAGAAATGAGCATTTATCTCTGGCCTAGTAAAAGACAAACTATTTTCAAATTCTAAAATTTTCAAAAAACATGGGTTGTTCTTAGAATGTAAACAATGGATTATAACATGAGGCAATGTTGTTTAAACTGGATGCATCGGCATTAGCTTATAACCTGGATGCATCATATTATTATTTATTGAGCAACCTCACAGCGCTGAACATAAAACTATAATGAGCTACGACAGGTTAAATGTTGAATTTCCATCTCACCAAAACAAATTCCACTGAGTGCAATTTACATCTAGAGATAACACAGCTTGAGGCAGCAATGTCCATTCTATTTTTTTTAATGAGATTCGTCATAAATATGTCCTCAACTTATCAACTAGGCCTACCTAACCTTGTGCACCAACTGTAATTCGCATGACGGCGACGACTCCAACCTGAAGACTGCTTATAAATTATCCTCAACTTATAGTCAACCTAACAAGAATTATTGAAACTATTTTATTCAAGTCAGTGAAATGGACATTCTTTAATCTCAGTTTTTGAAATTTTAAACAGCAGAACTAGAGACATTTATTATGAACGTAAATGAGACGATGGATACCTGAAACAATTACTCAAGGTTTGGACTTTTTCAATAGTTTGTTATTGTTTAATAACGTATTCATTAGTGCTACTTATATGAAAAATGATTCCATAGCACCCTATTTTGAAAAACTTTTTGTGTAAAATACAATAACAAGTAGCTTCGATATGCTCAATCCATTTTGAAGTTTTTCTTAAAATAAAATATTGAATTATTTCTAATATACAAAATATTATCCTCAATAACTCTCTTTTTTTATTAAAAAAATAAGTTATTTGAAGATATAATTTTGTTTATTAGTAATAATTCAATATTTTATTTTAAGAAAAACTTGAAAATGGATTAGAAATACCGGAACTAGTTGTTATTGTATTTTTTATGAAAAAGTTTCCTTTGAAAAAGGGTACTATGGAATTAATTTGTATTTGATTTTTCTCATTTTGAAAATATGTTTAAATTTAATAATCTGTGTTTCTTGTTTGTTTGTATTGAATTGTAAATTGCAGTTAGTAGGTAATTGAAAAAATGTGATAGTAACACATAACTAAGCTACATTTGGACTGTGGTACAAATTATTTTTGGGACGTTTTGGGCTTAAGCCTTTCGTATTTTTCTGCAAGTTGTGTTATGTTAATTGATTGAATAAATAAATGTGACATTCCACTCTACCACAATAATAAATCAATCATAATTTTATTCAAATCAATACGAGATACACATATAAATCAATATACAAAATAGAAATTAAAATAATATACAAAAACAGGCTTCATGGTGGTGTGTGGTGAAAAGAAAGAAAGGAGGTAAAATACCTATAGTGAGGTCCACGTTATAATGGCAGTGTAGGAAGATAGGAGAAAAGGGTTACCAGATCTCAGCCTTGCCACCCAAACAGCTGATACTGGTATATCTGATCAATTTAACTGTTCATTATTGTTGAAAATAGTTAATCATATTTTATTTGTCAAGAAAATATATTTTTCAAAGATGTAGCCTAAAAAATAAATTTTCACGATTGAGATTAATATTTTATCAATTAGATGAATTGCTACATTGTTGATAAACGATGTGGCAACATCACAAAACGTGAAAGAGATAGCACCATCTGCTTTGTTGAATGATAGTCAAGGATAGCAACATCATAGTCAACTATGGTTTTCCATATAATAGGCTGGTAGAGCCTTTGTGCAAAAATATTCAATCAATCATTGTAAAACATATTGAACCTGATATTGTAAATTGTATCTATTATTGGGCAATAAATTTCATCCAATTCAATCCATTTATTGCCAATTAGAATATTCAAGACATATTACAAACTCTTTATAATATGAAATATCATCAAACATTTAATTGAATAAACATAATCACTCCAACATATACTTGAATAAAATAATAAAAAAATTTAATAGATTGGATGGAATTGAATGCATTATCATAAATTCATCATTAAGCGTTGTGTTTTGTTTTGCAGGTTCTTGTTCGACAATGGCTGAAGGATCGGAAATCGTTGTACGGCTTCAAGATTCTGAGCGTTGTTACGCTGGTGTACGCGGCGCTGTCGGGCGCCACCGAGTCGATCAACTTTGCACAACTGTCGGCGGACGAGTTGCGCGCGCGCACTCAGCCGACGCATTCGAAAGTGGTTCGGCCGCTGCGAGACTCGTGTCCGCTGTGCTTGGAGGAGCGGCACAGCTCCAGTGTGACGCCGTGCGGCCACCTGTTCTGCTGGCACTGCCTCATCGAGTGGCTACACACTGAACAGCGGTGCCCCGTGTGTCGGGAGCCTGTGCAGCCATGTCGCGTTGTGCCCCTACACAATTATCTGTGATCAGTAAGAACTTATTATTTACTCTTAAAACCACGATTGTATCGTCGTGTATTTGCCTGATAAAGCGTATTTGCCTGAAGTGAGGTCCACGTTATAATGCAGTATTTGATGAGCATTGGTGTTGCTATCCTTGTCTATTAAGTAATCAATGTAACATTCAACTCAATCATAACAATAAAATGCATTTATTATATTAATTCAAATTCTTTATTCTGCCTGACATTTTTTCAATGTATAAGCTCGTCAGAAGAAAAAAATACAGTGTACATAATAAGATAAATAACACAATATGAAGAATAACAATAGCCCAGAGTTATTGATAGATTATATCATTATATTGAAAGATCATATCAATATAATAATATTTAATATTCAATCATTGTAAAATAATCATTTGTAAATATTTGACAAAGCATCCTGCGCTATCTTTTTCTATTTCCGCAATGTTGCCGGATCTTTCTTCAACAATTAAGAAATATAATTAACAAGACAGAGAATCGGCAACGCATAATTGATTATTTAAAACAATAATGAACAGTTGATATTACATCAGATATACCGGTATCAGCTATCATCTATAGAAGGTAGTGACAAGACAGAAAATTAGCAACGCATAATTGATTATTTTAAACAAGAATGAACAGTTGTTATTGCATCAGATATACCAGTGTCATCTATCCTCTATAGAAGGCAGTGACAAAGCAGTGAATCGGCAACGCTGTTCTCCTATCTTTCTCCACTGCTATTATAACGTGGACCTCACTATAGGTCTCAACTCAGTGATTCGTTGTTATGTATAGCATTGTTAGTAAATACTGCTGGAATATTATCCATTATTAAGTTCATAATTGAAGTATATTTGACTGGGGTTTTACGTAATAGTTCGTTTTTATGTATAGCATTGCTCACTAGTAAGTACTACTAGAATATTTTCAAGTTCATATAATTGAAGTGTATTTGATTGGGTTTTCAAGTGATAATTTGTTATGTATTGCTTTGTGAGCCTGTAAGTACGGTACTGCTTGAGTCGGGAAATTTGTCCCTTCCTGGCTGAAGAGGTTGAGCAAAGTTTTTATCTAGGCGATATATCGTGTAAAATGTATCCATAGTAGGTCTATTAAGGCCTAGGTTATAGTAGTTTTATTTTTCATACAGTAAAAGAAAATATTTTGTATATGATAGTGAGGATGGGAGTGCTTCGCTAATCTATTCATTTATTTACATGAAATCAGTTTGGAAACAACAAGAATATTATACGCCTGAAACTGATTCCTTTACAAATCGATATAGGCCCATCTGGAGAAAAAATCTTGAACAATTTAAAAATATTCAAATTGAAAATTCAATTTAATAATTGTAATCGACCCATTGACATATTGAATTTCTTCCAGGATGTTAATTGCATTCAAATAAATTTAATTGTTGCAACATTACAGATAATGCATAAAAAAGTCAATTACAAACAAGTAAAGTGAATAACAGCATTGGCTGAATAAATAATATCAAACATGCATTAACAATACATTCTTATTTTATGGAGATATATCAAACAAGTAAAGTAATGCTCATTCCACTCTCAAGAACCAGTTAGTTCACTGATGAAAAATGTTTTAATTTTATCAATCATTTCTTACATCACAGATTGGTTTGGGTGTTCGAACATATTTATATTTATCTAATTTATAAAATTAAATAAAAGCTGAATCTCTCACCATCGATAGAGCCCTCCCAGAGTGTCATTCTACCAAAAGTCCCAAGAAATCCCCCTGGAGCTTTCACCCCTAGCCACCCTCAAAGTTGAAAAATGCAGGTAATCACGGAAAATCAAATATCTCTGTAACCATTGATCGGAAAGAGTTCAATTATATGTCATTCGATTTGTTACATAATGGACTACAATATCAGTTACATTCATTTTCCCAATAAAACTAACAGTTTTCTTGATAAACTGATATAATATGTAAAAATTTAGGGGGGTTGCGATTTGATTTTTTTGTTTTCTCCGATTAACTTCGAAGCAAGTGATTTAAAAGAAAAATGAGCCAAATAATTAATGTAGTCACTTCCATTTCAAATCCATTGATGTATATTGTTACGTATTTGCGATTTGATTTGACGCCGTGGAAGGGGAAACAGCCGACGCGGTACAACGCGGCTGACTCTCTTCGCCATAGTAAACAGTAAACAGGAAATCAATTATCTCTGTAACCATTGATCGGAAAAAAATCTACCATATGTCACTCGATTCGTTATATTATTGACTACAATATTAGTCGTATTCATTTTCTCAATAAAACAAACAGTTTCCTCAATAAAATAATAAATATGAAAAAATTTAGGGGTTTTTCGATTTGATTTTTTGTTTTCTCCGATTAACTTTGAAGCAGATGATTTTAAAGAAAAATGAACCAAATAATTAATGTCGGCAATTCCATTGCAAATCTATTGATGTGTATCATTATGTATTTGTGATTCAATTTGACGCTGTGGGAGGGGAAGCAGCCGACGCGGCTGACACCCTTCACCATAGTAAACAGTAGGTATTAGTACTGCTTTCTACATTGCATCGTATTTACACTCTTGCGCTCGAAACAATCAATTTTGTCTATTGTTTTGACATGTTCTGAATCTAGATTTTCACTTTTCAATACTCTACAGATTATTATAATTGTCTTGATTTAACTACGCTGATAAAAATCAGGCTTTCGTTGTATGCTCACAGAATTTATCAATTTTAAGTGTGTCATCTGAATACGAGTCACACGTAGTATCACAATTTGATAACTCTTAGATTCAGATATTGATGTTCTTTAATGAAGTTTGTAGATTATGACGTGTCCGACTTCTTCACCTCATCCTTATTTTGTGAAAAATGAAGATTCCAAATTTCTTTTCATAGCTTTTTTTGATTCTTCTTGTTTGATTACTTTTTATAATTTACTGATTAATTTAAAAACACTAGTCTTGATAATGGAATGAGTATTAAATAAAATTAAAGTAAAGATTTTAGAAAATAAAAGTAAAAGGTATTTGAAACAAATAGAAAAAAACTAGTGATAATGCAACTTTTTCTAATAGGTAGGCCTACGGTACGAATTTCAAGGCTCACAATATGACTTTTTCCCAACCACAAGCAGAAATTCCAATGATCATCATAATAGTACCTACGGTAATTTAATGAAAATTCTTTGTATTGTTCAACGTAAGATAAGCTACATCCTTAAGGTAATCAACTTATTTGGGATTATCATGTTTATGAATGAAAGCGATACTGTGATAAGAGATTAGTCAAACTAAAATATAAACTATAAACTTATAATATAAAATATAAACTTTTTTGATCAACTCAAATTAAAAATGATAGTATCAAGTCGAAATGAATAGAGCAACTGAATCAAAGTGACTATCCACTGTTCAATTTGCACTGTGATTTCCTTTTACTTCCAAATGGATTAAATTGCTTGACTCTCCAATGTAGGTAACAATTATTGTAAAAAAAACAAATGGAATGTGAACGTCATCCGAATAGCATTTAAATTTGAATTTTCAGATCATGGAATTCAAAACAAACTAATTCTTGAGAGAATAGTGATGAATATTGCAAACAGTGCATGTAACATTGATACAAGCGATACAATGAAAAACATAGATTAATTTAATACTGGGCTTATCAAATCATGTTACCGTACCTTCAAAGCTTTTAAAATATAAAACTAACATTTTCAATTTTCTCTACTGGAGTAAAACATCGATAGAAAATAAAGAAGAGCCTATCATAACCACAAAATACTTGTACTAAAATTCACTTGAGCTAACTCACTTCAACCCTTCAACGATCACAATCAACTAGAATGCTATGAAAACTATAATATATTGATAATCAGATACCGTACATTTTTCAAAAATCTTCACCCAACTAAGTCTGTGAATGCCAAGTCATAAGAAATCATGTTTAATAGATTTAATTTTAATGCTTCAGCATATAAATAAAAATTGGTCTATTCTTTTGGTGCCCGAAGCAAAACCAATATAAATTATAAATCAACATTAATCGACATCAAGAATAGCTTCTACCAACCTTCTAATTCCAGTATGATTCTGCTCATGCTTACTTCCATTTATGAAGTTCTCATTGAGGCCCTTGTGTAATGAATGACAAGATGAGTGGAGTTGGAGCATTGATGTGTTAACAAATAATAGAATATGATGAATCATCTTTTAATACGGTAGGCTACTTTTTACTTGGTTCATGATTCTTTACGATTTTCCATCTCCAATCGACTGTACATCTAGTTTTCAATAAATTGAATATTCAACCTTCTATCCTACTTGTTCAACTTGTGATTAAGAGGGTAGAATGTAAAACACTTTCATGATTTTCCTACTTCTTATAAATGCTTACTCTTCCTTAATTTGTATTTTTGCATGGCTTTCATCTTTAGAATCTACTGAATTTTCATACTGGACTGTTTAGATATGTAGATTCAACTAGTAAGAACGGAAGATAAGCTACTTTTACAGAGAGAATCATAGAAAGTTTCAACTCAACAAGCCAAATGTATAATTTTTATGCCTCAGCCGTCATATATATTTTGGCTCAACTGTAGGTATATTATCAACTTGGCTTGGAGAATATTAACTGTGGAAAACAGCAAACACTGCACGCTATATGATTTTTCAGGAACTTGCCACTGTTAACAATATTGTAATCTATGATTTATCTCTGTTTTTGACATTCATAACTTATGATGAATAGTAACATAGATTTATGATCGTATACAAAAATATTTATCATATTATGTAATAGTATGAATATCTTATCGGTTGCAAACAATATCTTTGTCTGTCATAGAATGCATAATTAGAAGCACATATATAACAACGAAATGATGAGTTAATTATCACATTTCAATCAAAACATAGACATCAATAATGATGACTGTATTGTAATAGTGGCATTATAATAATTAATTCACGTAGAAAATATTGATCTCCAGAACCAGCAATGAAAGCTGTATTGCTGTAATCAACTTGGTTGAATCTCGAAAATTATAATATTTAGAATTTAGAGAATTAAAAGGTGGAAATTTAGTTTCAGCGCATGTCAAAATAATCTGTAGAGTATTGAAAAGTGAAAATCTAGATTCAGAGCATGTCAAAACAATGGAAGAAATTGATTGTTTCGAGCGCGATAGTATAAATAAGATGCAACTTAGAAAGCAGTACTAGAGGTACCGTATATTACTGTTTACTATGGTGAAGAGAGTAAGCCGTGCCTTACCGCGTCGGCTGTTTCCCCTTCCACAGCGTCAAATCGAATCGCAAATACACAACAATACACATCAATGGATTGCAATGAAATTGCCGACATTAATTATTTGTCTCGTTTTTCGTTTAAATCATCTGCTTCAAAGTTAATCGGAGAAAACAAAAAAATCCATTCGAAAAACCCCTAAATTTTTTCATATTTATTATTTTATCGAGGAAACTGTTTGTTTTATTGAGAAAATGAATACGACTAATATTGTAGTCAATAATATAACGAATCGAATGACATATGATAGATTTTTTTCCGATCAATGGTTACAGAGATAATTGATTTCCTGTTTACTGTTTACTATGGCGAAGAGAGTCAGCCGCATTGTACCGCGTCGGCTGTTTCCCCTTCCACGGCGTCAAATCAAATCGCAAATACGTAACAATATACATCAATGGATTTGCAATGGAAGTGACTACATTAATTATATGGCTCATTTTTCTTTTAAATCACTTGCTTCGAAGTTAATCGGAGAAAACAAAAAATCAAATCGCAACCCCCCTAAATTTTTACATATATATCAGTTTATCAAGAAAACTGTTAGTTTTATTGTGAAAATGAATGTAACTGATATTGTAGTCCATTATTTAACAAATCGAATGACATATAATAGAACTCTTTCCGATCAATGGTTACAGAGATATTTGATTTTCCGTGATTATCTGCATTTTTCATGTTTTAGGGGGCTGGGGGTGAAAGCTCCAGGGGGATTTCTTGGGACTTTTGGTAGAATGACCCTCTGGGAGGGTTCTATCGATGTTGAGAAATTCAGCTTTTATTTAATTTTCGGATCGAAATTGCTTTTTTGGACCTTCATTGACTGGGCTATATAATTCAATATTGTTATATACATTTTTTTCAAGTTCATTTATTCTCTTCTCTTTTCAATTATTCAAAATTTGTTATTATTTTAAATAAGTATATATTGTTTGTTTTTCATATTGTTTGGAATATTTTTTTCTTTATCATATTATTTGTATTTTTTTGTATTGTTATCTTGTAGTAGAGAGTCAAGTGTAAGAGAGGGGTGACTGCGCCCTAACTTCGCTCTCTAGGAAAATAAAGGCAGTCATCCAATTCAATTTCAATCTAACGTACAGTGGTGCCGATTCTCTGCCTTGTCACTCACTACCCTGTCACCCACATCACTTTTATTGTAAAGTGTGAATAAAAGTCATTTATCTATCTATAGTGAGGCACACGTTATAATGGCAGTGGAGAAATATAGGGGAAAACGTTGCCGATCCTCTGTCTTGTCAAGCTGATACAGGTCTATTGATTGATACAATATCAACGGTTCATTCTCGTTTAAAATAATCAATTACATTTTATTAAGCAAGACATTATATTTCTCATAGTGAATTTCCATAATTAACATGAAATATTTTGTTAATAATTTATTAATTCTACATTGTTAAACGACGATCTGGCAACAGAGCAAAGCGAGAGAGAGAGAGAGAGAGATAGTGCTATCCGCTTTGTTGAATGATAGACAAAGATAGCAATAATAATAATAATAATAATAATAATAATAATAATAATAATAATAAAGCTTTATTGACATTCTAATAGAACAAAAGCCTCTCATATGAGGTAATGATATTTTGTGCTGGCAGCTTGACAGTAACTTCAATAACTATTTACAAATTTACAATTTCTTGATGATTTTCTCCCATCTCTTTCTGTCCCTGGCTATTGTCGGCCACATATCTCCAACTCTTTGGGTGAGCTCGTCTCTCTCCCTCTGGCCCGATCTCGTGGTATCCACTCCGTGCATATTTTCGCCCATCGCTCTGCTGTCATCCTTGCCACATGGCCGGCCCATCTCCATTTTATCAGGTGAGCTTCTTTTTGATGGTATTTCACCTTCACCTGCTTCAGTAAGTCTGTGTTTCGTCTTCTATGATGCAGTCGCAGTCCCAAAATACTCCTTATCATCTTCGTCTGCGTTGTCTCCAGTCTCTTGTCTGATTGAGCCGTCAGGGACCAAGTCTGAGCACCATATAATATAGCTGGATAAACACATTTCAGAAGCAATTTGGCTTTCAATTCATTCGAAAAGTCGCCCTTGAATATCTTATTCAGTGACCAATATTTTTTTCCAACCCTTGTTTATCCTCAAACTCACGTCCTTTCCCGTTCGGTTCTCAAAAGAAAGCAGTTGGCCCAAGTACTCATACTCATTCACATATTCTATTCAGAGTTCGTCATTACTTGGTAGAGAGCTAGTGGGGAGGATACTTTTAATATTCTTTCCGAAGAATGGACATTGATATGTCCAAAGCTCCGCCAATTTATGTAGATGCATAACAATATAATTATTATCTATAGTTATTATATTACAAATTGCTTTTTCATATCATATACAGTTCAATAATTATTTTCTTAGTCTATATCATGTAAATTCATCTATAATTTTGCTGTATTGTAAGCTATTGTATATAAGTGTATAAGACAGTATATATTGTAATCTACATAAATAAAGTACTCAATCAATCAATCAAATTACTCTTGTTTTGCCAGCATTCACAAACCAATTTTCTTGCTGGCTTCTATAAGTTCATCAAACATTTCTCTCATCTCTTCCGCACTTTTTACCACTAACATCACATCATCTGCAAATCTTAAGTTGGTTAGTTGATAGCCATTTATGCGCAAGCCTTTGCTCTCCCAACTTAAACGGCGAAAAGCATAGTCCAAGCAGCAATTGAAGATGATTGGTGACAATGGACATCCTTGCTTGAGTCCTTTCCTCACTCTAATACTCCTTCCTCTTCGCTCCAACTCGATGTACATTTCATTATTTAAATATTATCCTCATACAAGCTTTTCAATACTTCAATGTTTTCCACTTCAACACCCGACTCCTCCAGTGCATTCCAAATTTCGCAGTGCTTAAGGCTATCGAATGCTTTGTGGAAATCTACAAATCCTATGTACAAAGGCATCTTATACTCATTGCTCTTCTCAATTATTTGGTACGCAGCTTGTAATTGATCCGCTGTAGAGTAACCTGATCTAAATCCGGCCTGTTCTGAGGGGTGTTTTTCGTAGATCTTGTTGATTATTCTGTTCTTGATTATGCTGGCGAATATCTTGTACAGTGCCGAGGTTAGAGTGATTGGCCTATAATTTTTAATATTCGAGCGAGATTCTTTTTTAAATAGAATTATTACTTTCCTTCTTTTCCAGGCTGAGGACACTCGTTTCTCTTTCAGTATTTTATTGAAAAGTAATTTTATAGTGCTCATTAACACATCCAACCCGGAGATTATCACTTCTTTTGTAATGTCATCATCCCCAGGAGCCTTGTTCTTTTTCAGTTGCTTGATGGCTTGTTTTATTTCCTGCTCCAATATATCTGGCACTCGAAGTTCTGGCTCCTCTTCTCTAGTGTTCCTTCTTTCTGTCTGATGATCCATTCCATTTCCTTCTTCATAGAGCTTCTCATAGAACAATGTAATTTGTTCTAATATCCTCCCTCTTTCCGTTGTTGATGTTCCATCTTCTGTGTCCAACTTTGGTATCCATCTCTTCTTAACACTGCTTATTAGTTTATGGATGCTTTTTGTGGCCATTATTGTTCTAATTACATTCTCCTTGTAATTCTTCATTTCCTTCCTTATTCTTTTCCGAGCTTCTTTTCTGATATCTTGATGTTTCCTCTTTTCTTCTTCTGATTTGTTCAAAATTCTATTCAATCTTTCTCGCTCTTCGATCAGCTGCTTTGTCTCTTCAGATAATTTATTGCTTCTTCTTGCAGCATGCTGACGAACTCTGTTTAGACTTCTTGCTGCTTCCGAAATCGAATTTACTATTCCTTCATATATTTCCTCAACTGAACAGTTCTCTGAGAGGTCTCTGTTACTCATCTCTCTCTTCAGATTCCTGACAAACTCTTGCTCATTCAAATCGGTTGTTCTGATTTGCTTTTTCTTAATAAAGTATCTCCTCTTTGGCATTATTAATTTTCCCATCAATAATCTATGGTCAGTATCGAAATCAAGCCTTTTTTGCACCTCTAGCTTTTTTATCAAATTATTATATTTTTCTACTATAAAGAAATCTATTTCATGTACAGTATCTAGTGGAGACTTCCATGTCCATTTGTCCGCTAACTGACCTTCAAAGAACGTGTTCATTATCTTTAGATTATTGCAGAGTGCGAAATCGAACAGTTTTTCTCCCCTCTCATTTCTAACTCCAACTCCGTAGATTCCGTTTGTTCTGTTCTCTCCAAGCCTGCTTTTTCCTATTCTTGCATTAAAAGTCTCCAAATATAATTACTTTCTCTCCTGTTGTTTTTGAGCTCAATAGATTATCCAACATGTCGTAGAACAGATCGACTTCCTCTTCTGCGCTGTCCGAAGTTGGAGCATGAACTTGAATCACAAATAATTTGATGTTACCTATCGTTAGCCTCAGGATCGCCATTCTGTCGGATATCCCTATAAACTGTGTTATATTATTTTTCATCTTCTTTTTAACAAAAGAATCCCGTTCCTCTATGTCCCCGGGTGGCTGCAGAATGACAGAATAAGTGGCCGCTATTCCGTTCTTCCATGCTTTCATAACTTCTTCGAATTTCTGCAAGTCCTATAATGTGCCATTCACAAACCACTCTCTGTCTCAGACAGCACCGTATCGCGCATGCGTTAGCAACGGGGTTTTCCCGTTCCATTCAGTCAGTTCTTTGAATGTAACGTTCTTTGTGATGATGGTTACCGAGCACTGTAACGGGAGCCAATCCTCATTCTATTTGATGAAGATATTATTATCCAATGCTGATTTATCATTAAATCCAATATAATAATCAATATATTATCATTTTATTTAATAAAAGAAAGAGTACTTTTGGAAAATATAATTAATAAAATATAACAGTTGTTATTTAACTGATGTTAAAAAACACTATAACTAAGTCAGCATATTGTCATTTCAAAACAAAAACCGAACCCTCAACCTCCCCTTCTACATTTAAAACATCAATAAACATAACTATTTGAAAAACCTCTAATCCCTTCCAGCATATTGCAATTTCAAAGCAAAATCCTAACCTATCTTTCCACCTTTGAAATATCAAAAAGCATAATTCTACCTGGACCCTAGCCCTTTCTAGCATATTGCAATTTGCAAAAACCTAACCTAACCTTATGAAACATTATTGAATATAATCAAAAAAAACCTAACCTCTAACCCCTAACCCCTTCACATTTCATAATTTAGATTTCAAAGCAAAATCCTAACCCCCTAACCTATCCTTTCACATTTGAAACATCAAAAAACATAACTCTAACTGCACCCTAGCCCCTTCTAGCATATTGCAATTTTAAAGCAAAAACCTAACCTATCCTAATAACACATTATCAAATATAACCTAAATTTAACCTAACCTCTAATCCTTTCACATTTAATACTTCAGATTTGTTTGTCATCTTTAGAACAAAACATAAACATGTGGTTCCTTTCATGAACATGTTCACAAACATGTGGTTCAAAGCAAAATCCTAACCCCCTAACCAATCCTTTTACCTTTGAAACATCAAAAAACATAACTCTACCTAGACCCTAGCCCCTTCTAGCATATTGCAATTTTAAAGCAAAAACCTAACCTATCCTAATGAAACATTATTAAATATAACCTAAATAAAACCTAACCCCTAACTCTTTCACATTTGTTGAACGATAGACAAGGATAGCAACACCATTGCAAATCGTACACTACCATTATAACGTGGACCTCACTATAGATACTCAAAGAATACTTTTGATTAACTATGTTATAACTGTGACTGTTGCTGGCCGTTACTCTGTTTCTGAGACAAAGAGAAGCTGCTTGCCATTCCTGCCCGTCCAACGCCTCTTCAAATTCAATCAATCTCTCTCCTCCAAACATCGTTCTTACATTGAGTGTTCCCAAAATAAAATATTTCCTATCTTCATTAATCTTGCTTTTACAATTATTTCCATCTCTTGTAGTCCTATTTTTGTTTCCATATAATTGCTAATCTTTATTAGTTCCATCTTTGTTCTGTGTCTCATTCTTGTCCTCCTCTTTATTTATTCTCTTTTTTGCCTGTTTCCATGTTGGATTTTCATCAGTACTGTTCTTGAAGTATCTCTCTAATCCCCCTTTCTCATGTACTCTATTTCCGTTTCTCCCATTCCGATTCCCAGTTGGTTCTTTGTTTACTTCATTATTTCCAGGTGGTGAAGCCTCTTCACTTCTCGCTCTTTTTCCTTCAGATGGAGTTTTGCCTTGTTTGTCCAATTCTACCAAAGATAAAAATTTTCCGTCCACATTCAATTTATCTCTCAGCATCCTAACTTGGTTTCCTTCCTTTTTAAGACGAGTCATATGTGCAAATAACTTTTTCCTTTTTTCTCTGATGACCAGAGATAGATCTTCTTTGATTTTCACCATTTTAAAATTTTCTGACTGTGAGAGTTTTATTTTGTTTCTAATATGTTATTTTTGACAATAATTGAATTTAGTTTGACAATAATTGGTGAATTTTCCTTCTTCCTGTTGGTCTTCCAGATGTCCCTTATACTTCCAATGTCCACATCTGGGATCAAAAACTGCAGAACATTCATCACTTCTTCACACATTGATTGGAAACTGCTATCCTTGATTCCATAAATTAATATATTAAATCTTCTTTCTTTTTCCAAATTTTCTTCTACCAAGCTAATAAAGTTATGTTTTATTTGGCCAATTTCCTCCTTCATTTGTTCCATCTCCTTCTTGTACTGTTCCATTACTTCTCCTACCTTCTCCTCCAGTGTATCTAATTTTCCCAATTTTTCCAATATTCTGTCCAATTTGTCTTCCATTGTAGGGGTAATTGTTATCTTCTGCTCTAATGTGAAAACAATACTTTTACAATATATCCGACAGTATGAGAAATAGGCTGAAACGACTTTAAATATGTCACCTGGTCATATGGGACATATATATGAATCATATATTTATCTCATATTGATCAGGATTTTAGAGTTTTAATTTAGAAAAGTTTAATAAACGGTGTTTTTGTCTTTGAACAATTTTTGTCATCGACAGAAAGATTGTTTATTTCATTTGTTATCGAAATTATTGTAGCTTCTCTTTTGTTTTTGATAACAAACGTACTCGCTTGTGCGACTAATAAAAATATGCATTTGAAATGGCTTCATGTTTGGCATTGACTGAGTTATATATTAATACCCAAAATTTTACTTTTTTTACTTTTGGTGTGTGTCAGTGTGTGAGCTCGTTCGATAGGACTGTGAGAAAAGTCCGGCTGTTCTGGTGAAGGGGATAGATTTTGTTCTTGTTTTATAATACAGTTTTCCTGTCACAGTTCGGGCAGTTTAAAGAGAATTGTATTATTAAATAGGAAGGGATCTGAACCCACTTCATTAGATCAGTTTTTTTGATTTTTAATTAATAATTAACGTCGCGTTTCAACCAGTGGATGCCAAATTAGGAAGCCATTTTCATAAAGGTAGGTGACTACTGAGTCATTGTTTTAAATTTTTCATAACCACAACAAATGAATCTTCACTAGCAGCAAAGCGAGTAGCCCTTGAAAAATTCATCTGATTATTATTATTTCGTTATTTCTAATTCTAATTCTAATTTTGTACAAATAATTTATTGTTTTGTTTTAAATATCAAAAACCTGTACGATCTTTTCTTGTTTTTCATTTTCCCACCCTTACATATTCGGTGAAGGCACATCTTGTTTACAAATATTAATGATGAGTATTTATCAACTAGAATTATTGTTTTATAATATGATAGTCCAGAAGAATATTCACTCTTTAGTATGAATAATTAATTAGGATTATTGTTTTGCATGATAGTCCAAAGTAAAATTTAATCGGATCCAATTCAAGATTAAATTCGTACACAACATAAAGTTATAAAGTCGTTTAAAGGTGATATCTATAGATGCTTGAGAGGTGCACAATATTGCTGATAAGCGAACCGAACTATTTTGTGGGGCTCCGCAGATAACAGCTCGTTATTGCGCAGAACACCTGTTGCTTGTACATGCACAGGACAGCTGTTGACTTCGGACAGTAGGGAGGAGAATGGGTGTTCTGGTCCAGTGTGTGTGTGTGTGTGTGTGTGTTATGATGGTAGTAGTAGTTGAGTTCTCGATGTTTAAAAAAATAAAAAACTTCTGGTGTGGTTGTTGTTGTGTGTGTGTATGTGTGTGTCATCAGTTTGTTTAGGAGTGATGTGTATAGATGAGATGTGGAGTGTGTGTGTGGATTGTTTTTTTTTATTATTATTTTTTTTTTACTTAACTAACATTGTGTCGTTGGTCTTGGAAATCTCCTATGTGACAAGCCCTACAACCTGCTGAATAGTTACTATCTGTAAATAATTCTATAGTAATTTTGTTGTAACTGGTTTTTTTAGGGAAACCTCGTATGTGTTGAATTTCATTTTTTTGGGGGGGGGGTAGAAAAAAAACGAACAATATCAAATTATATTTCATTGGAAAAAAAATCAAAGAAACAAAAAAAAATTTCTGTATAAAAAAAATTTTATTGGACAAAACTATATATGAATGACTTATTGGAAAAAAGGGAATAAGTCCACCACACCCAGTTTCTCAGGAAATGAAAAAACATTATATTATTCTTATCCGACATCTTACATTTTGGGTATCTATCAGTGATTTTTTGTCCTAACTAAGCTGCATGTTTTGGTATAAGAAAATTACCCTAAAATACATAAATTTATCAGTTATTTAAGTTCAAATTCCTTGGACTCATTCCCTTTTTCCAATCATTCGAATTTGCAATGTATTGTAACATATTTCAACTGTTTGGGAAGGTAAGATAAGCAAATTTAAACATAGGAACTTTGATAACATTGCATCAATTTATTACAGAATACATTTTTAATAATATTCAAGTACCCATATGTACTCAAAAGCTCATGAAAATAATAAAATAGAAAAGTTGGAAACTTTTTTATTCTTGAACTAGACTAAGACGCTGGGTAAATAAATCAATAAATAAATGTTTTTCCAAAAAAAAAACTAAAACTACAACATCAATTACAAAAATATTAGATAAATTACAATATTACATACAATAGTTAGTTATAAAAGATTCTTATAATGTGTTCTCTACTTGTTTAGTTTTTTCTAAGTAAATACATAATACATAATAAACGGCCTACCGGTAAATTTTTCGTTCAAATGTTGTGGCAGGGAGTTCAAAGTCCAATCAGCTCCTTCCCCGACTGATATTCGGGATTACGTCCAACTACTTGCTTTTAACCTCAAAACAAGATATCGAACTCATTTACGTTAAGAACAAAGTCCTACCAGAATTCCACACTATTTTTATACTTCCATCGTGCTCAGAAAACACTCAAGATATGAGAATAGTTCAACTTATACTGATTTACTACACTTGAAACACTCTTAATTGGATTTTTCCTGGACACATAAACTTTCACAATTCACTCTGCAGACCACGGCTGCCAACCCCCAGGATAGCAATACCATTGTTAATCGAACACTTTAAAAGTTACTTTACAACTTTGAAAATGAATGTAAATCTAATGAAACAAGGTACAGAGCTGGTTTTGGTGTTGTTTCAAAGGAAAATACTTCAAGTTTTTATTAGAATCGTTTGAAAATTAGTTTCTCCACTGGACCCAAGCGCGTGTAGATGTCAGTTAGGTTTATTGAGGTCCTTTTTATAATGGCAGTGGAGAAATATAGGAGAAAAACGTTGCCGATCCCTCTGTCTTGTCAATCAATGCCTTTTATAGACGGTAGCTGATACAGGTTTTTTTAACGATTCATTCTCGTTTAAAATAATCAATTATATTCTATCAAGCGAGAACTTAAATTTTACAATAATTTCATAATTAAGATGAAATGCTTTGTTAATTAATTACTATTTCTACATTGTTAAAAGATGATCTGGCAACAGAGCAAAGCGAGAAAGAGATAACGCTATCTGCTTTGTTGAATGATAGACAAGGATAGCAATACCATTTCTAATCAAACACTGCCTTTATAACGTGGACCTCGCAATAGTGTTGTGTACCATCTTGCAGTGAGTGAAGTTGTTATGTAATTGCGTTGAAGTTGCCATGTAATTGCGTTGAAGTTGCCATGTAATTGCATTGTGTTGCAGCCTGACATACTCGCATGACTCGCAGCATCTGTACGCGTCGGCGGGTGGTGGAGCTGGCTACGTGGTTGTCTGGCAAAGCGGCAACTCCAAGGCGATGGGCTCCAAGCTGCCCAAGTATCTCAACTTGACCAACCTCATTTGATTCTCGTCACAAATGTCTCATGCTGGTTGGCCAATGTTGTCGGCACTTGATGCATCAATGGAAACCCAACCAACATCTTTCAATAATAATAATTTCATCAAAGTGTCTTCTTATAACGTTTTAAATGTCTAATGCCAGCGTCACACTCTTTCCAAGTCACTTTCCAAACGGCTCACTGGCGAGCGAGGCGTATTAGCCATCCACACTCTCGCGCTCGTCGACATTTGACGAGAGTGTGGAGCATTATAAATGTATAAGTGCTTATTGAAGTGTCTACCTCTTAATCCCATCAATTTCAGTGTGATATAAATATCTGAAAGTGCCAAATATCCACTACTATACAATGATATTATTATCGTAAAATAATTATTAATGTTGTGATTTTTTTGTGAGGTGTGATAAACTACAAGATAGAAAGGCGAATAAGAAACTTAAATAAGTTGCAAGATAGAACGAAAGAAAGACTGAAAGTAGTATGTTAGCCGGATCAGATCAGATAGTAATTTTTATGTATTAATTTGGTGAATGTGAATTTAGTTATTTTATGTCAAATACCTACTACTAGTGGCTTAAGATCACGAATATTATAGGAGCTTACAATGTTTTATTTTTTTATTTGAACAATTTTGACAAACCCTGATCAAAGAGGGAAAAAAGAAATTATAAGACTTCATTACTGTTCTGTTTATGAGTGAATCTAATTATTAATTGATGTTTTATTCCTAGTTTACTATTTTATGTTCTTCATTATTTGATGTATTAAAAAAAAAGATTTTGTTGGATATTGATTTACAACGTGCTTTATCGCAGAAGAGAGTTTCCAAAAAACTAGTTAAGAAGATGGGAATTTTTCATGTTATTAATTTGTATTTTCATGTATAAAATTCCACCTATCAGTCACTCTTCAGATAATTTCTTTATATATGTTTTCTTAGAACCTCAATTTTAGTGTGCATAACTTTCTACTAGGGTCTACCAACCCACTAACTTTCTATTTGTTTTATTCTACAGCATTGATAGGGTTCTATTAAATTAGAAATTATAATATTCTTTTAAGTTTTATATTAGAATGTGATGACTGTGCCACAATTAATTAGGTATTGATCGTTAATCCTGCCATATTTAATAAAGCGTTCGAATATTTCTCCATATTGAGGAATATTGTTATTAGTTCCACTTCTGAATAACCGTTATAGATAATTTTCCATTGCGGACAGTATTAGTCAAAGAAAGGTTTTCAGTTACATTTTGGAGCCTAGAGAGAGGCTTGAAAGTACCAACACTTGTAGAATATTAAGGTGATAATTTATGCTAAACGAAAACATTCTCTGTTCAATGTATTATCCGATATGAATAATTCAATTGTGCAATCTATGTTACCGTGTTACTTTCAAAGATGCAAGTTGACTCTATCTTGTATTATGTTTGAATTCTTGTCATTTGAATAGATTTAAATATTGATACAGTAGTTAAATTCATTTGTATTTCCTTATGATCATTCTATGAAGTACATTCCAAGGATTAACTATTTTAAAATCAAAACGAACGTTATATTTCTGTATTATATGAATTTTATTTTACCATAAAGTGAATCTTTTTAACAGTAAAATTGAAGTGTAGAAATTCAATAATCTATATTTTTATACCTAGTTAAACAAGTATTATTTGTAAAATTCTATATTTGTTAAAAATTATACGTTTTAATAAATTATATGTTTATTGATTCCTGTTGTTTCATTTTTATTTATTCCAGAATGAACTCTTCTCGATAACTCTAGAAGTTACTTAATCACTTACCGTACTAAACTCCTGGGGACGTTGTCCCAGATTCGAAGCATCTCTGTTCTGTTGTTTTTATTCCAAGGAGATACATAGCTGAAGATGGTGAGCAGATTATTCAAATAGGAGGAAGGAATAATTTTGGATGATACATAATTTATTTTCATCAGATTAGCGACCTCTACTCACAGATAACAGAAATCACTAATCTTCAAATGCTTATAATTCAAGAATAGGAGTGAATTTTGCCAATGTGATGACATATTATTGTTTCCCTCGTCAAGTACTATCATTCCTTAGAGTTTGAGCAATTTCAATGTTTGACTATTTTTGCAAAAATCCATTTGCAACGGATTTCATGAAAAATGCAAATCTCCCAGATTTGTTTAATATTCGGGCCATGGATACAGGTTGACCTAACAACATGATATGATATGAGACATTTCGCTGCAATACAGGGTGAGTTATTCACTGAAACATAGAATCTATTCTCCACTTTCAGATCAGAAAAATCACTCATCAATTTGAATTAGTTTTGTTATATGATGTTTTGTTTATTTAGAATAAACTAGCGCTCAAACCAAGTTTTTGTTTTGGTGAATTCGGTACTGAGATTCACATTGAGCTCAACTCATACAGGATGAGCTGTTATGAAGCTGCAAACATGCCATTTTCCATCTAATGGTCATATCTCCTCAACGGTAAGCAATTTTGCAAATATGATTCCAGATTCGTGTTTCTCTCATCAAATGCAGTTACGAAGCTGCAAACATAAAATTTTCAAATGGTCATATCTCCTGAACGGTAAGCAATTTTGCAAATATGATTCCAGATTCGTGTTTCTCTCATCAAACACCATAAGATCACAAAGTTTGAGCGATTTTTATTTTTCACAAAAAATGATGAAATCCATGGACTAACCATCGTGAAACACACTTAAACAAAAAGTATCTCAGTTTCGGCTGAAACTTGCATCATAGATAAAGCTTGACCTGAGAAATGTCAGTGCCAAATTTGGCACCCCCAGGGTGAGTTATGAAGCTGCAAACATATAATTTTCAAATGTTCATATCTCCTGGACAGTAAGGAATTTCGCAAATCCTATTCCAGATTCATGTTTCTTGCATCAAAGACCTTAAGATCACAAAGTTTGAGCGATTTTTATTTTTTACAAAATAATGAAAAAACCATGGACTAACCATTGTGCGTTTTGAAACAGTAAAAAAGGTACCTAATTTTGGAAATATGCACTTTACAATAAAGGTTTACCTGAGAAATGTTGGAGCCAAATTTGGCACTCCCAACTAGAATAAGATGTGAATTATGCAGCAGTTAAAGAAAAATTTGTTTATTTTCAAAAGGTCATATCTCCTGAGTGGTATTTCACTGATACATAAAATTAATAATCCGCTCCACTCACAGATCAGAGAAATCACTCATCTTAACTCAACTCAAGAATAATAAGAGTGAATTTCGCCAATGTTATGACATAATTGGTACAATCATGTTCAAATATAGATATTGCAACTGTTTATTTTTGTCAATTACAATATTTTCTTCAATAAATTGAGCTCTTATTATTGTGATTTGTGTTATACATCAATCATTGCTCCTTGATATTATACATGCATTCCTGTTTTTGAAATCATTTATTGAAAATAACTAGTTAGCTGGAAAACTTGGTCAAATTGTACCCAGCTGTTCTATAAATATAAGAATGGGAATTTGAACCCTTTTTATTTCAAAAGAACTGAAATCAATTCTGTACCAGGGGCAGAATAAAACGATTGGTTTTAGAATTCATACCATACAATTTTTTTAATAAAACTAAAAAAGTTTTGATTTGATCAATCCTAATAACTATAATTATTGGAACTGGTCATACTAGGAGGTCTAGGTTAAAAAAAAGTTCAGGTTTTAGGTTAAATGCAGCCTTCAAAAAATATCAGATTTGAAATTAAATAAGACTATTCAAGGAGCAATAATTTTATTATGTTTGATGATTATATTGAATTAATTATCGGCGAAATTAAAAAATGGCAGTTCTTTAATCGAGCAATTTCTACGAAATTGAGTACTTGTTAAAGAGTCTGTTCTGCCTTGCTCTAATAATCTGTAGTAGGCTTTGTTGTATTGGTATCACACTAAACAGCTGTTAGTTTCATATTCTTATTTTTAAAGTTAATTTTCTTCAAGAAATTCCTATAAAATATATTTGAAAAGTACAATACTAATCTACTAAGTTAATACATTTGTATTTACTATTTTGTTGAGGAGAAGTGCAAACTTTGTGTTTACTATTTTGTTGAAGAGAAGTGCAAACTTTTTAAACTATTAAAATGGCATTCAGCTTAAAAGATAATTATGTTAATATGAAAAACTCTTTTGTCAATAATCTCAACAATGAAGGTTCATCAGAAACAGCAAATGATGATTGTTCTGAGGTAAAATTTAAATTACTTTCTAAACCGTATTTTGTATTTATTTCTATTGTGGAGTAGGCCTATACTTTATTTTTCAGCACTCTATCACAATACTAGTCATTTCAGTTTATTGAACTGGGACCAGTTTGCTTACCACACATATTTGTGTAGAAGATATGCCTTGCTACCAGGCTTGCGTGTAGCCTTCAGAGTGCATGCATATGCATAATATGAAGGGAAAAGACCTGGAGGATCCTCTCTCTGGTAAAACGGTGCGCCAGTTAACTGGTACCAATTAGGACCCTTCGACAGTGGAAAAGTGATACATGATACACCATGACCAGATATGCCTCCGTCACATGTCCCTTCAGCTCGAGCAAAACAAAACAGGTTTGGGATAGTCTCTTGCTGGATGTGACGGGCCTAGTTGAGCTTTTAATCGAGTACTAGTAGTTCTGTGAACAGTAGACCTCGCGCAGTTATAATCCACAGTCTCTTCTTATATTGTCCATTAAAGTAAATTCTATACGTAGTCTGATTTTTCACGATAATATTGGCGTTTGGAGGAGAGTCCTTTTCTTTTTGTATTATCTTTAAAATGCAACATTTCAAAAAACCTTATAATATATACGTCGACGCAAAATTCAAAGAGAAACATACCTGTCAAATTTTATGGAAATCTATTGCCGCGTTTCGCCGTAAATGCGGAACATAAATATAAACATAAAAGCAAAACGGTCGACTTTAATCTTAGACTTCACTCCGCTTGGTCAATAAAGGCCAGCAGCTCCACAGGTTCCTGATCATAAGGCAGACTTCGCAACAAACTGCCGATAATTTTTTGTGTCTTGCTATCATTTAGCTAGAAACGATTTACCAAGAACCATGAAATTAAGACTGCAGATGCTTCGCCGACCTCTCTAACACCTGCTGGAGGTCAATGCCAGATGACAGCAATGATGTACCATCAGCAAACAGGAGAGTTGTACCATTGTCATCAAGATTGTTGATCATCACGATGAACAAGACTGGCCCCATAATTGAACCCTGAGGTAAACCAGGAAGCAGGTCCACCCAATTACACCACCTGTGTCCTCCAAGTTAGGTATAACTCCAAGATGTTCAGGGCCGACCCCATAATAGCTAGTAGTTCTGTGAACAGAAGAACTCGCGCTCAGTAAGTTACATTGACCTGTTGTTGTTTTCTCAACAATTAATAGATAATTTATCAATTTAAAATGTCTAGAAAAAATCCTAAATAAACATAGAGATTTCTGTCCTATCGTACCGTGACGTGTCATCCCGGAATGTGAGTGTGAGCGCTGTTATCAGGTCTGGCTGCAACTGTCTACAACGTTGATGGAAAGATACATTTTCAAGATGTTCGATGTTTTTGAACGGGTAGTATTATAGTCCACTAGACTGGTGATTTATGATGAATAATTCTAAAGTCTGATTTTTACTGTAATATTGGCGTATGAAGGAGGCTCCTTATTCCTTTTATATTATTCTTGAAATGCAAAATTTCCAAAAACCTTGTATATACGTCGTCGCGCAATTTAAAAAGGAAAATCTATTCATGAAAATCTATTTCTGCGTTTCGCCGTAAATGCGCAACATATAAACATGAATGTTGGAATGTAAACATTGAATGTTTACCTTATGTAATAATACACACATATGTACATACGTTTAAACATTCAAACATCAAGAGAAATGCCAAACCGTCGCCTTGAATCTTAGACCTCACTTCGCTCGGTCAACGAAGCTTCCAGGTCAGTATGTGATGGTCAACACAATCAAACGCTCTACTGAAATCACTAAATCAATTTTCTCAGCCACTCGATTCACTGCATCAAAAGTGACCTCCCTCTACGAAAACCAAAACTGCATCATAAGAAAAGGTTTTAACTCTCAAAGAACTCCTCAAGTTGGGGTTTGATGACGCTATTTCCAAGTACTACCTTTCCAAGTCATGGATATTGGCCTGAAGCTCACCTGTGATCACCCTTCTTGTACACAGGAACGGTTCTTGAGGTTTCAGTAAGTGGATCCCCAAGTTGGATGAAAAATATCTTGCATAACACACACAAATTCACACATTAAATTTGTTGCTATCGTTGTGCATCCAGTTTTTGCGCAACTGTTTGAATGCAAAATGATTGCGAAATTTACTAGAAGATGGAAGATGTCACTGCTGCAGCAAGGGGGTCCGCAATAGCATTCACCACCTCTACAAGCATGAATCACATGAGGAGTATCAAAGGCTCTGCTGATCACAAGAGTGTGAGCCCAGCAAGTCTGCCTATTTCAAGGTCTCATAAGTTTTCTGAAGAAGGAAACGGCTGCATCTGCCGTATATATAACCATAGAGAAACAATAGCGTAAGTAGATATCCCATGGTATAGGGAATTTATGTCGCAGCTTTTACTGTTATCTCAAGCCGATCACTGTCGATTATTGTCAATTATTACTGTTTTGTTGGGGTGAGAGTGTATGAACGGCACAATTTGAGAGACTACCAGCGTCACACAGCTTCTTAGGAAAGAACTACGTGAACTATCGGCTTGGGATAACAGTAAAAGTTGCGACATAATTTCCCTATACCATGGGATATCTACTTATGCTATTGTTTCTCTATGATATAACTTAGTTTTCTGAACCAAAACTGGGTGGTCGTAAACAGGCCCCACTGCTCTTAAGGCTGTGCAAAGGCTAAAAATAAACTTTCTACTCGTGATATTTTTCAAAGTTTTTCGATTTGTATATCATCAAGCTATCAAAATGAAAAAGTTTTCTCAGGAAAATATTTTTTTCCGATCATTACTTTTTGAGATATGAGCGCCTGAAGTTTGAATTTTTGGAACAGAACATTTCAAATTCGGTACGGTAAGATATAAATCCATGAGATTTGGAGGAAAAATTTTTCATGGGTATTGTTGATCTAGTAGAACAAAAATTTTCTGAAAATATCAATTTTTGAAAAAGTTATTCAATTTACCAAAAATAACTCAACTAAAAGTTATTTTTGGTTATTTTTAGTAAATTGAATAACTATCTTAAAAATTGATATTTTCAACAAAAAAAATTGTTTTACTAGATCAACAATACCATGAAGAATCTATCCTCTAAATCTCATGGATTTATCTCTTACCGAATTTGAAATGTTCTGTCCCAAAACTTCAAACTTTAGGCGCTCATATCTCTAAAATGACCAGAAAAAAATGTTTCCCTGAGAAAACTTTTCCATTTTGATAGCTTGATGATATACAAATTGAAAAACTTTGAAAAAATATCTCGAGTAGAAAGTTTATTTTTAGCCTTTGCACAGCCTCGATAATTTCAGGAGCTGCCTTGTTATAAATTTAATATTTTTTCAAAAAGTGAACCTTCATTAATCAACATTAATTTTGATTTGAGTATTTCAATTTTAATAAGTTGTTTATGAATGATTGTTTTCTGAATTATCAAAATTTCAGACATCTGCATCATCAGAACATCTCAGCAGCATAGCTAATAAGGTTATTGAATTGAACCTTTTGCGAAACGAGTTAATAAATGTGGAACAAGATATTGCGGATCAAGATAATAAAAACAGGCTGAAAAGATGTCGCCTTCTCACAGGTAATAATACAGAGTGTTCATAAAGTTCGACGGGGTTCTAACTCTTAATAATATTTTTTTACATTAACTTGAAGATATACCATAAAATTATAAGTCAATTGAAAGCGACTCATGAAGAACCGTATGACTCCGATTTTTGTCACTTTACACACATCAATTGAACATTGTTTAGTGTGACCATATCAATCCAGCATCAGTACATATAAACTTGGATGAAGCCACTAAGGTACACTTTTTTCATTATTTAAATTGAATAATCTTTTTCATATTATATTTATTATTATAATTATGATTTGTAATATTGTCAATGAAATAAATAAAGAAATATAATTGTTAAGATCATTATAAGAGTGAGAAAAAGTGGCAACCGAAAATAAGCGAGTTATGGGTTGTTGAATTGCTAACTTTCCAGATTCCGTTTTCTTTCCAGATCATAAACGGTTTCAACTATATTATTAGAACTTCTCTTGAAAATTCAAAAAAATGTATCTTTCCAAACTGAAACATTTTATTCCCCATATCGTTCATTAATAAAAAAGTAACATTTTTGTAAATTCGATAACTTATTTTGGCATTAATCGCGGCAAAACGCATATTAGAACAAAGCCAATGATATTCTGAATGTATTAAAAAAACTGCAATGGAAAATTTTGAAACCGTTTATGATCTGGGAAGAAAACGGAGTTTAGCACTTCAATAACCCATAACTCGCTTATTAGACCACTTGAAAACTTCAGTTGCCACTTTTTCTCACTCTTATAATGATCTCAACAATTATATTGAAAAAGATTATCCAATTTAAATAAAAATAAAAAGGTGTACCGGGTCAGGAGGAAATGTAGTCCATGCCCTGGATGTCATCGAGGCCCGCCCGACACGGGGAAGTAGAGACAGCAATTCACTGGCGGCCAGTGATTTTCATTACGTCACATTTCATCACATCACATTTCATAGCCACCAGCAACTTGACAACTCTACTTTCCCTGTCTATAACACCTTTACAGCTTATCTATAGTGAGGTCCACGTTATAATGGCAGTGTTTGATTGGCAATGGTATTGCTATCCTTGTCTATCACTCAGCAAAGCGGATAGCGCTATCTCTTTCTCGCTTTGTTCTGTTGCCAGATCGTCTTTCAACAATGTAGAATTAATAATTCATTTACAAAATATTTCATCTTAATTATGAAAGTTCTTCATGATATTATTGAAAAATATAATTTCTTGCTAAATAAAATATAATTGATTATTTTAAACGAGAATGAACAGTTAATGTTTCTACAGATGGAAATCACTGAGATATTGCAATTATTCAAATGCTAATGAATTAATTGTTAAACGAAAATCCAAATTGAATGCTGCAATTCACCCCGAAGACTTCTGCTACTGCAAATATTGTGTACAACAGGGTAAACAGCTAGATGGAAATTCGATAAGGTCTACTATTCAAAAATTATTTGTCAGCCCGGGGACAAATTTTTGAATAGTAGCGGCGCTCATCGAATTTCCACCTAGCTGTTTACCCTGTTGTCAATATTTGCAGTAGCAGAAGTCTTCGGGGTGAATTACAGCATTTAATTTGGATTTTCGTTTAATAATAATAGTTCATATTTCATCTATAAACCTGTATCAGCTACCGTCTATGGAAGGCATTGACAAGACAGAGGATCGGTTACGTTTTTCTCCTATCTTTCTCCACTGTCAT
>NC_052508.1:59144888-59200850 GCF_014356525.2 Nilaparvata lugens | reverse complement strand
GACTTTCATGAAACATTAAAACAATAAGGCTGAGGCAATAAAAGCTATTTAGAAATTCTTATAAAAAACCAAGTTTCAAGTATTATGCTGACTTGAAATATTATTACACAAGTTGGAAAGTGAATTTTATAGTGAGATAGATAAACCAAAAGCATTCGGCATACTTGGGTTAAGTAAGATGAGATGGAGGTCTAAGTGTAGTTTAGATTCGATTGTTCTTCATCTATCTTTAAAAGATAATTAAGTGGACTTGATCTGTTCTCTATTGTGGTGATATATACCATAAATAATTTTGTCAAGTATGGAAAAAGATAAGGTGCGTACAGACTGAGCGCTTTCCACTCATTATCAGCTGATGCAAAGCTGGACCTTACTGTTTCTGTACAAATACAGATATAATCAGCTGATGAAAAGTGAAATGCGAGTATTCGTGGCGCTCAAGTCTGTACAAACTTAATGTAAAATCACTCCACTTATATGGGCTGCTTTATTCAAATTAATAAAAACAATATGAAAACTTGTTGTACCCTTTTATTAAAAGCTTTGAAATATTTTAACGATTAGTTTCGAACATTGGTCATTTTCAAGTAATTTTGAACCTATTGTGATGTAATTTTGACCATTGGTCATTTTCAAGTTAAACTTTCAAGTACAGTAATTTTTACTTGAAAATGACCAATGGTCGAAACTAGTCGTTAAGATATTTTAAAGTTTTTAATAAAAGGGTACTAAAAGTTTTTTATATTGTTTTTATTAATTTGAATAAAGCAGCCCATATGAGTGGAGTGATTTTACATTAAGTTTGTACAGACTTGATTGTTCTTATTAAACTTAATGTATTGTTAGATTGAATTAACTAGAACTTATCTTTCTGTTTTTAAAGACTACAAGTGGAAAACAAATCTTATAAAGTATGCCTATGAGAATAGATAGATAGATAGATAATTCAGCAGCCACTGACCTCCTCTCAAAGGGGTATATGGACTTGTCAATCTTGAATAACTTTGAATAAATTCAAAGTATAGAAAAAATATAAACACTAACTGGTGTGTGTGTGTGTGTTTTAGGTTGGAATCAACTACCAGCCGCCGACGGTGGTGCCGGGAGGCGATTTGGCGAAGGTGCAGCGCGCCGTATGCATGCTGTCCAACACAACGGCCATTGCGGAGGCGTGGTCAAGGCTGGACCACAAGTTCGACCTGATGTACGCCAAGCGCGCCTTTGTGCACTGGTACGTCGGTGAGGGTATGGAGGAGGGAGAGTTCAGCGAGGCTCGCGAGGACTTGGCCGCACTCGAGAAGGACTACGAGGAGGTCGGCATGGATTCGATTGTCGGAGAGGGCGAGGGTGAAGAAGCCTAGATACACCCCAATCTTCATCTTCAGCTACCCCAATCTTTTGTTATATCATTTTTAAACACCTCAATATTTTGTTACATCATTTTTAAACGCCCCAACCTTCATTTTAACTTTGAAAATTTCAGCGTTCCAATGTTGATAACTTGTTCTGTAACGTTTTTGAGCAATTTATTGTTGCTGAACTTTTGTGGAATGTATATTGTTTTCTCAATTCCTTCATGGAAAATGAATTGAGAATACATAACTTGAGAAATTTGAAGGGAGTTTTGACGATGAGAATATTTATATGAACTTCGATTTTAATGATAGAAAATTAATGATATTCAACTTGTTTTGTTTCAATAATTGTTGAAATAAATTTAATACTCAACTGGAAAAATGATTTATTATTTTGTTTATTGTACTGTTTTTCGTTGACAATAATATTGTTGTAGTATTACTGTTGTTTGCCTACTAATCAACTTGGTTATTTTCTTAGTTATAAGTTATAGGCCTCGTTGCACAAAAGCCTGTTAAATTTCAATCACAATTAAATACCAATCAGAGAAGGCGTTTTTGAAAAGAAGGCTTCTATAATTGGTTTTTATGGCATTTAATCATGATTGAAATTTAACAGGCTTTCGTGCAACCGACACTTAGATTCAGATGAGTAAATTTTTTGGATTAACTATGAATTTGTCTGAAAAAGCAATAACACTCATATGCTATTCTTACTATACGAACACACCTCTTAATAGTGATGTGAAATTTGTTTCACAAGGCTGAACCAGGACCTCCTATATAGGTAGTATATGGGAAGTCCTGACTGGGAAGTCTTTCACATGCTTCAAATAGTACACTAGGATTATTCAGTATAGCCACAGCGATGTTTTTATGACTTTCCAGGTAAGGCAACAAAACTCTTATCCTTTCAGAGCTACTACTATCCAATTTGTCAATAAGTTCAGGATGAGAATTCAAAATTCCATACATAAGTCTATCACCAAAATTTGCTTTACTCCAAAAAAGCAGAGAGTCGTTGAGCCGTTCTGTGGAAGTTGTACAAATTTCTGGATAGTGGGTGAAAATGCTTTCCAGCAACTCTTTACCAAATCCAAATTGAGTGAGTTGACATGCAACTTTATCCATTCTATTTGGATCAACACTCAATACATTTGGATTGACTTCGATTGATTCGACTAGGAAATTTCTATCTAGACCATAGGATTTTGCAACTGCCAGTAATGAGTTGAAGTTTGGATGTTTAGTGTGAATACTGTCATCACTTGACACTTCACTAGTCGATTGGAGAGCATCGACCTTACTCACAGATGTACGATATGATGTCTGTCTTAGTATGGGAATCCGCCTGCAGAAGCTTAGTCCAGGCACCAGAAATCTTCTGCCAATCATCTGCAAAATAAGGAGGCATTACTGTCTCAGTAGTCCCACAGCACTATTTTATCAAGCTTTATAAAAACCAACCAACATCCCAAAATAAGACTCTGATTAGCCTATCGGATTCTGATGAGCTTTCCTGGAGAAAATTAATCTCTTTTAAGGTGTTCATCCTAACTTGATAATTTTTATGCCAACTTGAACTATTGGTATGGTAAATAACTTGAATAATGATTCACTTTGTTCACAATAGAGCTTCTAAAACTTTACAACATACTAGTTAAGTCTGGACTTGTTCAGAGCACTGAGCCCCATCTCAAGTAAGCAAGGAGTACCTTTATTATTCTGAAATTTGTAAGCTATACCTTCTAAGCTGAACTTCTGACCTCAGTTCAAAAAACCGTGACACCATCATTCATCAAATCCTTTATTTTTTCTACTATTCCCCCACCCCCTAATCCTTCCAACCACGATTCCTTAACCCAAAAATTACTATAGTGAGGTCCAAGAATGGAGTGGAGAAAAATAGGAGAACAGCGTTGCCGATACTCTGCCTTGCCACTGCCTTCTATAGAGGATAGCTGATACCGGTATATCTTATGTAATATTAACTTTTCAGTTTTCATTCTCAAGCGACATCCTTAAGCATAGTGGAATTAGGCATTATAAAGAAGGCTGATGCTGATAGCTATAACAAAGACGAGGAAAAGTGATAGAAAAGCCTCTGATTATAGTTTCACACCTGAAATTTAATGCAACCGATAAATCCATACCAGTATTCATATTTCTTATATCATTGCCAACTAGCATTATGCTGAATAGATTTGATGAGATATTAAAAAATATTCAGATTGTAAATGAAGAGTTGTGTTTTCAGAACAGCATAGAGCCATTCCATCTCGTCGTCATTAATTTCGTATGGTGACACACGTTGAAATTCATCCCACAATATGTACAGTAGTTTCATGAAAATTTTCAGCTTCTGGCAGGTCTCACACGTATTCTGAGAGTTCATTCTATATTTAATGTGTGAATGGTATACAGTAACTATTATGATATCTTAATAATCCAGAGTAGGGTCTGTTGACATCAATGTGCCTCATTATTATGTTGATGTAACTAGCCACTCTCCTGAAATCTGTGAAGATCCCCAGGAGCAGCAGCGAGCTGTAGATATATAATACATATATTGGCTGAAGACAACATTATTTTAAAACTATCAATGATTGGACAGCAGAGTTCAAGGCGGGGTGCTACAGTAATGATTCAGATTCTCTCACAACCTTCAACATGACTCCAGATCACAATGTCTTAGTAAAGTTGTTTCGACATAGAATCAAAACATAGAAAAGCGGTGAAGTTAGCTTTAGCAAGATCAGGGCGCTATTTCACCAAACTTTATAATACATCTAATACCTTCTGCTTCATCCATTACCCATACTTGAGGGGGCGATGGCGTCAAAAAACTCAAAACGCGCAATTCAACACTTACTGTAATTGTCAGTTGGCAGCGATCGATTGAATCAAACTGATCAAATTATCACCCATGAATTCATTCACACTGTAATTTAACTTGTCACACAGCAGATTCCGGACGGTTCTCCTGAAGGCGGCCTCATCCAACTGCTTCACACCACTATTCTATTCTATTTTACTAGGCACCTTGTTGAAGAATTTCAGGGCAGATATCCTATAACTAGCCTGTGATCGGTAGAGGGGTCTCTTGGTGACATCTGCGCACGGTGTTGTGGTGGTGGATGTCACAACGGGCAGCTACAGTATGCTGTATTCTCTTGAAATACACCAAGCACAGGAGAATGTAATGTCTGATGATCGTTAGAACACCAAGGCGAGCAAAATGGGTTTACAGTGGACAAGATGGTCACTGCCTGTTATAATTCTTACAACCCTCTTTTGCAGCCTCAGGACATCGGCACATGCTGAATGACTCCACAGGAGCAATCCATGAGTGCTCTGGCAATAGAAGAAAGCGTGATATATCATTACCAGACACCTCTCTGTTACAAGCCCCTCATTTTGAGCAGCAGGAAGCAAATGCGGAAGAGTTGGCTGGTCACCTGCATTATATGACTGTTCCAGCTGAGTTTGCAGACCAAGACAAAACCCAGCAGATTCACTTGATTCTGAGGTTCACGTAGTTCTCGTGTCAAGCTGCTGATGATCATTTGGGTCTTGTCCTCATTCAGCTGGAATCGATTAGCCTGGAACCATGAAGTGACAGATCAAATATGCTACGCAGACGCGTCCAAAACACGCTCAAGCTCAGCACCCGACGACAGTAGCGATACATCATTCGCAAGCATCAGAGAGGAACCGTGGTCGTCAAAGTGATTCATCATGACAATGAACCGGCACTGATCCCTGAGGAACACCAAAACCCACCGGAAGCGTTCGGGAGTTTGCACCACTGAGGGAGACAAGCTGAGTCCTTCCAGAAAGACTTGAGCCCAAGATGGAAAGATCTGAGTCCGTTAGACCATAAAAACTTTCCAAGTAAAATGCAATGGTCTACGCAGGCGAAAGCTCAGCTCAGATCACACAGAGCCTGAGCAAAAAGAGTCACTATCCTCGAAGCATCAGCTACATGGTCGACTGCACCCACTGTCTGGGAAGCCAAACTGCATGACTGTTAGCCTAGGGGTGGAGTGGAACAAACATCAAAGTAGATGAGGGTTATAATATACCTCCTAAGGAAAATGGGTCAGATGTTTTTTTCATAATTATCACATTCAAAGGTGTGATATTTAGGTCTATGTTTATTTTTTCCTATAAAAAGTTTAAATAGGTTACATAGTGCTGGGCCTCACACCGCCTTATCCCCACCCTAAATACACCTCTAAGCAAGCTTAAGACGAGAGATTAAAACAATTATAATAATACATGTATTTAAAAGAATCAAAACACAGAGGAGCGGTTAGAAACATGAATTAGGGTTTTACTCTAAAGCTTTAAGCTACTTCTCCGAGAATTTCATAATAAAAAAAGAAAAAAATTAATTTTTTAAAAACACTAGTATTAAAATAAGTGAAGGCTAGAGTTAGGACTGAGAGCTCTCATACCTTACACTGATGATATAAGGTTAGCTATGGACCAAAGAAAATGCACCATCCTCACCCTATTTGATTTTTCTAAAGCATTTGATACTGTTGATCATACAGTCCTTCTGAATAAGTTGGCTATCCTTGGTTTCAGTCACAACTCGTTAGTTTGGTTTAAATCCTATCTATTAGGTAGGAAACAATGTGTATCTGTCGGTGACAAAAAGTCTACTTGGAAAAACGTTATGCATGGTGTACCACAAGGTTCAATTTTAGGCCCTCTCCTCTTCACTTTGTATGCTAATGACCTTTCTTCCATTATCAAATTCTCCAGTTTCCATACTTATGCAGACGACCTTCAAATCTATTTAAGCTGTCCCATAACAAAAATTAATGAAACAGTTGGAATAATGAATCAGGATATCAATTCGATAGTGGAATGGACAAAGAAAAATGGCCTTAAGCTTAATCCCATCAAAACACAACCGATTATAATTGGATATTCTCGTCTTATAAACAATATTGACCTTGAATCGATCCACAAAATTAGTTTAGATGGTAATGACATTCCTTACTGTAGCTCAGTTAAAAATTTAGGCATTATTATGAATAATACTCTTGACTGGTCAGAACAAGTGAACAAAACTTGTAAAAAGGTATTCTCAGCCATGCATGCATTGAAGAAAATGCACGATATTCTCCCTAGAAACATTAAATTATTATTGGTTCAATCTCTCATCTTCCCACATTTGATGTATTGTAATTCTGTTCTTAACGATATGCAAGTCACTCTGAATGATAAACTACAGCGTTGCCAAAATTATTGTCTACGTTTCGTCTACTCTCTCCAACGCCATGATCATATCACCCCAGCCCACATTGCTAGTTCAACATTGAAGCTTCCCAATCAAAGGCTTTTTTGAATAGTCAAGCTTGTTAGAGATATCTTGAAATACGGTAATCCGAACTATTTTAAAGATGATTTCAAATTTGTCTCTGAAGGTAGGAGGATAGATGCTTCACATACTAGAACCGGAGAAAGTACTTTAAGGATACCCAATCATCGAACTACTATTTTCACAAAATCCTTCTTAGTCAGTGCCTGTCGTGCATGGAATGCACTTCCTGTTTCTATCAGGTCCATCGAGAGCCGAGCGAGCTTTATCCTGACTTTAAAAAAACATCTTTTGGAACAAATGACTGAAACTGTCCGGCCCTAGAACGATCACGACAACCATCCCCCACCCATCCCACAAATACAAACCTTTAAACCTGTTATAGAACGAATTGTATATATATATATTATATAAACTCATGTTATTTCAATTATCCACTGCATACTGCTGTATATTACTGAAAGTTGATTACCCTGATCTACTTTCAGTCTACTTCATTTTATTAATCAATTATTTGATCTTATCTATCTATATAATTATTTTACTTTATCAATTTTCTGTTTTTTTTCTCTTAAATATTCATATTGATTAAAACTTTTACAATATTTCCATTAATAAATAAATCCTTAGTTTAAATAATGAAATTAACGTTTTGGTAGAGAGTTAGTGGGGAGGATATTTTTAATATTCTTTCCGAAGAATGGACATTGATATGTCCAAAGCTCCGCCAATTTATGTAGATACATAACAATATAATTATTATCTATAGTTATTATATTACAAATTGCTTTTTCATATCATATACGGTTCAATAATTATTTTCTTAGTCTATATCATGTAAATTCATCTATAATTTTGCTGCATTGTAAGCTATTGTATATAAGTGTATAAGACAGTATATATTGTAATCTACATAAATAAAGTACTCAATCAATCAATCAATCAAACCTTTGTAAAATAAATTTATGATTAAGTTATCGAGTTGTAACAGAAAACCATATTACCAACCTTCTTGTAAATATTCTCAAAACTCGTTGTGCAGCAATATTAAATCACAATAATACTTGATGCAATAGAATAATCATTTCCGATAAAATAATTATTATAAAATTATCGAATTATTGGTATAATATTATTGTAGTCAGCTAGGATCTTTACTTTCTACAGATTTTAGGTTAATTTTTTCAGTTGTCTATTCCATTTCCATATTTTGATCACTGCCATCAATATAATCTATCCATTATTCAATGAGATGGCAGAAGTGAGCTTGCTGTACAGATTTTCATATTATCACAGCAACTTATCAATAACCAATTGCTTGTTATATGATTGAGTCAATCAATTAGGTACTTGACATATGTACAAGTTTATTGTACAGAAAAATAGAATGACTCCAATTATAGAATCTTTTTCAATCTCAGTGTTTGAGAATTACATATATTCAGTAGGTACTTTCAAAATTGGTATAATTTCAAAATTCTATTAAGAGGATTGATAATTGTACGTACTTCAGATACATCGTAACATCAACAATTTACCAGAACGTAGAATCACTTGAGCACTTTGGGTGATCTACAGATGGATATAGCTAAGAAGTTGAATCAAATCGTATGCTCATGAATCAATAATTTCATTATAGAAAGAATCTAATTAATGATAACAATAATCAGAACAGAATTCTATCAGGATTTTCTTATGATAATAACTATTATTCTAGGTGTTTTTCCCGATTTGTTGAAACCTTGTAGTTTATCAAGAAGGTCATGTTTGTTCAAACTTTCCTAAATAGAAACCTAACCTCATCCTCAAACAAGCTCAAACAGAAAAAAGGTGCAAGAGGATGACAATAATTGACAATGACAATGCTCTAAACAATGATGTTTTGTGATTAATAATTAGTCATTATTGCATGTTTTTACGTATAAACT
Source organism: Nilaparvata lugens (assembly GCF_014356525.2). Taxonomy (NCBI): domain Eukaryota; kingdom Metazoa; phylum Arthropoda; class Insecta; order Hemiptera; family Delphacidae; genus Nilaparvata; species Nilaparvata lugens. The sequence continues at coordinate 59,192,232 of NC_052508.1, read as the reverse complement.
CAACTAAAGTGATTAATTTAAAAAAAAACTGGATTTGATGTAAGTAAAGAACTGGTAATATTTTTATAATTAAAATTAAAATTAAATTAATTCTAAAATGATTCAAAAAATGCACTTTAGAAAAATGCACGTGCCTTTCCTGTTCAAATCTATTTTAATTTTTTCAGAATTTCTATTTCAATCAATAAATATTCAGAGTACAAGAATATGGTTTTCAATTATTACTTTCGGATTGAAGCGCTTATAATAATAAATTTTAAATAGAATGCAGGGAATTGAAATCAATCTAGTGTAGCAGTGTGACCAGTAATCTTTGACACCAAACCTAAGCCTTTATACCTCCAAAAGTATCTTCATATAAGTTATTGCTTTTGGGAAGAAGTCGACAGAAATGGTGAAAACAAAATTTATCAAGTCGTCCCGAGTACCAGCATGCAGATTTTGAACCGGCGATAAAAAACTTTTAAAGATAAAAATTGATTAGAATTAAATTAAAATTTATTTCGCACTTATAAATACAGAAATCAAATAAAGCTCAGCATGACAATACCTTAATACCTAATACCTTCAGCTTCATCCATTACCCACAATTGTGGGATCGATGGCCTCAAAAAATCAAAACACGTACAAACACATGAAAAAAAAAACTGTAACAGTTCAGATGGCAGTGATCCAGTGCTCATGCTCTCAATAAAAATTCAAATTATCACTCATAAATTCGTTCACACTGTAGTATGCCTTTGCACACAGTAGCTTCCGGATGGTTCTCCTGAAGGCGGCCTCATCCAATTGCTTCACACTATTAGGCAGCTTGTTGTAGAATTTCAGGGCTGAAATCCTGTAACTGGCCTGTGATCGGTGGAGGCGTCTCCTGGGGATATCCAACAGCTCACTGCGCCTGGTGTTGTGGCGGTGGATGTCACTACGGGCAGCTAGAGTATGCTGTATCTTCTTGACATACACCAAGCACAGGAGGATGTAATGGCTGAAGACAGTCAGTACACCAAGGCGAGCAAAGATGGGCTTGCAGTGGGAAAGATGATCGCTGCCTGTTATAATTCTTATAGCCTTCTTTTGCAGTCTCAGCACATCAGCAGCCCCCGCTGAATGACCCCACAGAAGCAAGCCATATGTAATGTGGCAATGGAAGAGCGCCAATACAAATCAGCCAAAATGTAATAGGCTACTTTTTAAACTAATGGTTAGTTTAATCTAAATTTAGTAAACTGATATAAAAAATTAAATTAACTAGAGTACCTAAACAATTTCTAATAGTAATCAAATAACTTGAATAATAAACTAAAATCAACTAATAATTTTAACTTCAAAACTTTATTGATAACAACTTGTTCAGGTTGGTTACAACCGAAATAACTGATATTTAAAAGTATTCATACTTCATCGCCCATAAGTGTGTCACTTTTGAAGTGATCGAGATTGAGAAACAGAAAAATCGAATCAAGTTGAAGACTTGTCGGCCTCAAAGTATTCAGCCACAGAGTAGAATGGCACCCCATGCAGCCAGGCTCTAATCCTCGCATCAAAACTTCTTTCATCCAGATCCCTCACCATGTCTGGCAGCGCGTTGAAGATCTTCTGTGCCAGTACAGGGAACAGTCTCTCTTCTTGTCAATCTGCAGAAGGGTACATCAATTTTAGCTTTTCCTCTCGTATTATAAGAATGCTCATCGGCGTTTCTTGTCATTGATTGATGACTTTTTATGTGTAGCAAGGAGAGCAGAATGTACTGGTTGAACACCGTATAGATACCGGTACCCAGTCTTATGAAGATCGGCCGACAGTGATCAAAATATCCTACTGAGTCTAAAATTCTAAATGCCTCATACCTTCTTCTTCATCCATTAACCACACTTGTGGGATCGATGGCGTCATTTCACAATGAAAGTCAGAAAAAACACTAAAAGATGGCAGCGATCAATGCAGCGAGAAATGCTGCCTTTCTCTGTTGAAGAAGTACATCATTACATCCTGGTGCATGTCCCCACATCTGCATAAATAATATGGCAGTGGAACAAGGCAAAGTACACTTTAATAAGACGCTTCCTAGAAATAAGAGGCTTTAGACGCCTGAGTAGAAATATTATCCTGGATAGCTTCAGGAAAAGCTTGTTAGTGTGGCTACCCCAGGTGAGCCTTGAATCCAGTGTAAATACTAGTAGCTTGACCTCAGTCCGATTGATGAGCTGGTTTGTTCTAAAGCTGCTGGTAGTCTCTTGTGTCTTGTCATCGTTAAGACTCAGCTTATTATTAGTGAACCACTGTTTGGCCAGTCCAAAAATATCTGCTGCCGCCCTCTGTGCCAACACTGGTGTTTTCCCTCTGGCAAAGATTGTGGTGTCGTCAGCAAACAGTATGATGTTTCCCAGCAAACCAATGTCATTGGCCATAATCAGAAAAAGGAGGGGTCTAATCCCTGATCCTTGTGGCACCGCATGATGAACGTGTAGTGGACCTGAGTTAGCTCCCTCCAGCGAAAGGATCTGCCTTCTGTCTGCCAGGTAGGATCCAAGCGTGGCAAGGACCCGACCTACGACTCCACATGCTGCAAGTTTCTCCAGCAGAATATCATGCGGGACACTCTCAAACGCCTTACTCAGGTCTGCCAGAGCCAGTGCTAATTTGTCCCCCTCTTCAAAAGAATCTAGGATGTCACCTACCAGCTTGGAAACAGCTGTGATTGTCGATTTACCGCGCCTGAATCCATGCTGCACAATTGAAAATAGGTTATTGCTCTCAAAGTGGTCCATTACTCTATCTTCATAAAGGCTTCAAAGATCTTGGTCAGTGCTGGAATAATAGAAATTGGCCTGTAACTTTTCAGGGCTGTACGGTCACCCTTTTTGAAGATAGGCACTGTTCTAGCCAGTTTTAGGGCTGTGGAGATATATCCTTTGCCAAGGCATGCATTCAATACCACACTAAGAGGGTGATCAATTCATTAAGGTTTGTGAGAAGTTGGTTAGGATAAGGAAATAATTTAAGGGATACAATCAAACTTCTTTATTATTGCGAGCCATGTAATGAAGAAGGATTCAAATTGTTGTTACTAGATAAGTTATTGTTTCAGTTATTTGAAATTGTTCGTAATAATTATTCCTATGCTATCTTTTTCCTTGTTGATTGACCAACTCTGTACTATTGCTTTGATTTTTCTAAATTGAGCTATTTGTTTTATATAATATTATTATTTCAACAAAATTGATCATTTCGATGCATTACAATTTGTCTTTAAAGGTTACCCTGGGTAAAAACCATTCAACCAACTACCTATTTGAAAACTTACCTTGGGTCAAAAAAGCCATATTGTAAGCCTACGACCAGGATCAATCAATTTAAAACTCACCATGGGTCATTAAATAATCATATTATAAGCGTATGGTTTACTAACAATAATAATATATTATCCGTATCTTGTAGTATCAGTTTTCTCCGGCTTTACTCTGTAACTTGCACAATTTGTACGAGGGATTTACTTGAAAATAGAATGATTACAACATCAACGCTTCAATAAATTATGTCCTTATATATATTATATTATATAATATCCTATATATTATCCGTATCTTGTAGTATTAGTTTTCTCCGGCTTTACTCTGTAACTTGCACAATTTGTACGAGGGATTTACTTGAAAATAGAATGATTACAACATCAACGCTTCAATAAATTATGTCCTTCTTTACAGGATCTACCTACAAAATGAAAATAGTATCAGAATTCACTCGTGCAGGTCCTGCGGAGATTCTGCGAGCTTCGCAGAAGGACGATGTCTTGAGAGAAAAAATTGAAAGTAGTCTATATGATATTCTACTTCAAGTCGGAGGTAAGGTAATAACTTGAAGTAAGCCTACCCAATTCAGTTTCTCCTTATATTTTTCAATCTATTCTACATTGATATGCTTCTTGAACATGTTGATATAATTCAAGTGGAATGCATATTATAGCGAATGCCCATAAAGTCGTATACGGGCTACACTCTGGTGTCGCTACACACTGTCGTGTCTTATCAAATTTCATGAGACATGCATGTATTTTGCATGTCTCTGTCGCTTGTCGCATGTCTTGTGATTTTCTGTTGTTACAAAGCTGTATTACAGACTGAGCATGAACAGTGACAAAGAGTGCTCAGTGCTGGCAGTAGACAGTGGCTGGAGCGCATGCGCGGAGTGATGTCTCACGCGACATGTGTCGCATGGAACCGGCTGACACAGGCGATGCCTCGAACATCTGTCGCAAGCAGTGAGTAAGCTCTGATTTTACAACACAAGTTGGTTTCATATGCGACATGTCTCGGACATGAGATTTGTCGTAGACATCATGTCTGGTCTACGACACCAGTGTGTAGCCCGCCGTAGAGACATGTATTGTTGTATGAGACATAACGATCTAAAATCTCAACAAACTAGGTATGAGTTTGAAAAACATGTTATAATTCATATTACGAGATTCCCAGCTGTTTTCCCAAAATTTCAGTTTTCAATTGTTACTGGTTTGTGCTTGTATAGCTGTGTAAAACAAAATTTTCTTTTGTCTGAAGTCGTTTGTAAATTTCCCTGATAAGCTGGAACTACACTCATCATACTGCAATCCGATCACGGATGTCAACGGCCTAGAATGCCACACATGTTCGTTGTATTATATGTCCCACCGCCACCCCTTCACCACAAAAACGGACATGTGTAGGAACGCTGCATGAGAGGTGTGACCGGAACTTGATTCCTCTTAGTGACTGTCATTATTTTTTAGTAGTCTTCTAATGTATAAGGATTTATGGCCTCTTCAAGTAAAAGTGATGTTTCATTCTCATTAAATAGAAAACAAAAAGTGATGTTCCATTCGTTTATTAAATGTTTTACTCTATCAATATCATCTGAAATTATTCAGTAGAAGAATCATAATAATGAGTGGGAATGTTACTCTATAATTCGAAAGAATTCCATTCTCACTTACAGCTTTTTTAAACTTGAAATTGTGTGTAAATCAAGTCATGATCCATGAACCTGTGGACTGTTTATTTTGAATTAATGTTGAAATAGTTTTGAACGAATGCCTGTCGTTTACACCTGAATTGTATCCATTGTCTATGAATAAATAAATAAATAATGTTGATAGTGGTCATCATGTTACTGTAGCACCTGCTTCTTCTCTTTTTGTTTCAATTATTGGAATTTTCTATTTTCACAGGTAATAAAGCATTGATCAAGTACAGAAATTCGTTGAGTGCTTTAAGTAATCTAATATATTTCGGTTCAACAACTCTGAGTGGTCTACAAACTCTGGGCGAGGAATACACAGGAATCCTTCAGTTCGATTCCGATAATTCAAACATACCGGCATTGAAGGTAAGTTGGCTTACACAGTAAGCTGTACCTCAATTGACACATTTTTAACAATATTGGTGTATTTCAGAACAAATTATTTTCAAATGTTGTTTTAATTTAACTATTGAAAAAACGAATCAATGCTCTTCGAGCTTCAGTTCACTACTAAATAAAACTTATAATAATAATTGTAATTCTCAATCTTATTCTGAGTATTTTTGAAAGCATCCAATCATTGTTAAATCATGATACAGTTTTATCTATTAAGAGAGAAAGGAAACACACATCCATGTATACATTGAAGAAAGATTCAAAGTGAAAATGGCTTTATACATTTATCTTTATTAAGGGTGATGCCCACATAAGCTCTAGGCCTGCGCGCATGTAACGAGACGGATGATGATGAGGGATGAGTGCGAGGTAGGTAGGGGTGAGAAGACCTACAGATATAGGTGGGCTGCGAACCACATGGAAGCAACTTTTAGCTAGGCTCTACAATTAGTCACTGAAATACCACAGTAGTAATTTATTTTTCAATTGACCAATTTTCAATGAAACTTGATGAAATTCTAGAGTTTCCAGCTATAGGAATTTACTAAATCTCTGTTAAAATCTTGAATGTAGCTTCCCAATGAATAAATTAATAAGAACTGATCTACTTTTATAGGGCTACAAAGGTTTTGTTTTGAAATTTTTCAAGTTATTAGTTATTAAACAATTGTTAGTAGTTTCTAAGAAGAAACTGATCAACTAAGACAAGTTTACCACGTGGTTTGAATCAATGTAGAGGAAAATGGTTGGTCTTGTGTTATAGGTAGTATCTTCTCATTCATATGATGTGAGAAACAAATACTGGATACAATAAATTGTGGGATATTTATCACTTAACCAGTACTATCAATTTTTAATAATATTCTTCACTATTCCGGCTGTATGGCATTAATTTCAATCTCTCAGTTTACTAAACCCATGCATTATATATCAAATTACTCATCCATAATTGTCAGTTTCATGTCCGTATATTCCTAGGTAGAAGAATCTATCCATTCACTGTATTGAGAAGTGTTGGATATTTTTAATACTAAGCTATCTATTATTTGCAAGTTCGAATCCATGTTCACTTTTGTATTCTGCAGATTTGTTGAATTGAAAATTAGTGCAAAACAAGAATATGCATTTGAAATTAATAACACGGATATTTGAAATGATTCTCTCTATATTCATTGCATTATAAATACTCATATATCATATCTTCTCATTCTCTGTTGCTCCATTATGAAATGACTTTTTCAGATGAGAATTCTAATGGTTCTCCTAAGCAGCTTTGGACAGAAGCTAGTCTTAACAGCTCTACAAAAAGTTGAAAACAGCGATTGTTTGAAAAACGATGGCGAACTCAGACCGGAAGCTCAGCTGCAAATTTTAAGAGTCATAACCTGGCTGAAACTATTCATTCCAATTTTGGAGAGACTGCATAAAGCTGTATTCTACTGGTCTGGCTTCTATGGCCAGTTTTCAAAACGGCTTACTGGAATACAATATGTAAGTGCACTTCACCTCCTATCATAAGAGATAACAAACTAATATGACTAACACTACCATTCAAACTCACCCTACTTGCACTGCTCTCTACGATCTTATAATTATTCTATAAATACTATAAAATTCATTCAAGTCAGTGGTCGTCTTGCTTTAATTCTACTACACACTTATCAGATATGCCTTTCAGAAATGAGCATTTATCTCTGGCCTAGTAAAAGACAAACTATTTTCAAATTCTAAAATTTTCAAAAAACATGGGTTGTTCTTAGAATGTAAACAATGGATTATAACATGAGGCAATGTTGTTTAAACTGGATGCATCGGCATTAGCTTATAACCTGGATGCATCATATTATTATTTATTGAGCAACCTCACAGCGCTGAACATAAAACTATAATGAGCTACGACAGGTTAAATGTTGAATTTCCATCTCACCAAAACAAATTCCACTGAGTGCAATTTACATCTAGAGATAACACAGCTTGAGGCAGCAATGTCCATTCTATTTTTTTAATGAGATTCGTCATAAATATGTCCTCAACTTATCAACTAGGCCTACCTAACCTTGTGCACCAACTGTAATTCGCATGACGGCGACGACTCCAACCTGAAGACTGCTTATAAATTATCCTCAACTTATAGTCAACCTAACAAGAATTATTGAAACTATTTTATTCAAGTCAGTGAAATGGACATTCTTTAATCTCAGTTTTTGAAATTTTAAACAGCAGAACTAGAGACATTTATTATGAACGTAAATGAGACGATGGATACCTGAAACAATTACTCAAGGTTTGGACTTTTTCAATAGTTTGTTATTGTTTAATAACGTATTCATTAGTGCTACTTATATGAAAAATGATTCCATAGCACCCTATTTTGAAAAACTTTTTGTGTAAAATACAATAACAACTAGCTTCGATATGCTCAATCCATTTTGAAGTTTTTCTTAAAATAAAATATTGAATTATTTCTAATATACAAAATAATATCCTCAATAACTCTCTTTTTTTATTAAAAAAATAAGTTATTTGAAGATATAATTTTGTTTATTAGTAATAATTCAATATTTTATTTTAAGAAAAACTTGAAAATGGATTAGAAATACCGGAACTAGTTGTTATTGTATTTTTTATGAAAAAGTTTCCTTTAAAAAAGGGTACTATGGAATTAATTTGTATTTGATTTTTCTCATTTTGAAAATATGTTTAAATTTAATAATCTGTGTTTCTTGTTTGTTTGTATTGAATTGTAAATTGCAGTTAGTAGGTAATTGAAAAAATGTGATAGTAACACATAACTAAGCTACATTTGGACTGTGGTACAAATTATTTTTGGGACGTTTTGGGCTTAAGCCTTTCGTATTTTTCTGCAAGTTGTGTTATGTTAATTGATTAAATAAATAAATGTGACATTCCACTCTACCACAATAATAAATCAATCCATAATTTTATTCAAATCAATACGAGATACACATATAAATCAATATGCAAAATAGAAATTAAAAAGAATTTACAAAAACAGGCTTAATGGTGGGTTGTGGTGGTGAAAAGGAAGAAAGGAGGTAAAATACCTATAGTGAGGTCCACGTTATAATGGCAGTGTAGGAAGATAGGAGAAAAGGGTTACCAGATCTCAGCCTTGCCACCCAAACAGCTGATACAAGTATATCTGATGAATTTAACTGTTCATTATTGTTGAAAATAGTTAATCATATTTTATTTGTCAAGAAAATATATTTTTCAAAGATGTAGCCTAATAATAAATTTTCACGATTGAGATTAAATATTTTATCAATTAGATGAATTGCTACATTGTTGATACGATGTGGCAACATCGCAAAGCGTGAAAGAGATAGCACCATCTGCTTTGTTGAATGATAGTCAAGGATAGCAACATCATAGTAAACTATGGTTTTCCATATAATAGGCTGGTAGAGCCTTTGTGCAAAAATATTCAATCAATCATTGTAAAACATATTGAACCTGATATTGTAAATTGTATCTATTATTGGGCAATAAATTTCAATTCAATTTCAATTCCATTTATTGCCAATTAGAATATTCAATACATATCACAAACTCTTTATAATATGAAATATCATCGAACATTTAATTAAATAAACATAATCACTCCAACATATACTTGAATAAAATAATAAAAAAATTTAATAGATTGGATGGAATTGAATGCATTATCATAAATTCATCATTAAGCGTTGTGTTTTGTTTTGCAGGTTCTTGTTCGACAATGGCTGAAGGATCGGAAATCGTTGTACGGCTTCAAGATTCTGAGCGTTGTTACGCTGGTGTACGCGGCGCTGTCGGGCGCCACCGAGTCGATCAACTTTGCACAACTGTCGGCGGACGAGTTGCGCGCGCGCACCCAGCCGACGCATTCAAAAGTGGTTCGGCCGCTGCGCGACTCGTGTCCGCTGTGCTTGGAGGAGCGGCACAGCTCCAGTGTGACGCCGTGCGGCCACCTGTTCTGCTGGCACTGCCTCATCGAGTGGCTACACACTGAACAGCGGTGCCCCGTGTGTCGGGAGCCTGTGCAGCCATGTCGCGTTGTGCCCCTACACAATTATCTGTGATCAGTAAGAACTTATTATTTACTCTTAAAACCACGATTGTATCGTCGTGTATTTGCCTGATAAAGCGTATTTGCCTGAAGTGAGGTCCACGTTATAATGCAGTATTTGATGAGCATTGGTGTTGCTATCCTTGTCTATTAAGTAATCAATGTAACATTCAACTCAATCATAACAATAAAATGAATTTATTATATTAATTCAAATTCTTTATTCTGCCTGACATTTTTTCAATGTATAAGCTCGTCAGAAGAAAAAAAATACAGTGTACATAATAAGATAAATAACACAATATGATGAAGAATAACAATAGCCCAGAGTTATTGATAGATTATATCATTATATTGAAAGATCATATCAATATAATAATATTTAATATTCAATCATTGTAAAATAATCATTTGTAAATATTTGACAAAGCATCCTTGCGCTATCTTTTTCTATTTCCGCAATGTTGCCGGATCTTTCTTCAACAATTAAGAAATATAATCAACAAGACAGAGAATCGGCAACGCATAATTGATTATTTAAAACAATAATGAACAGTTGATATTACATCAGATATACCATTATCAGCTATCCTCTATAGAAGGTTTTCACAAGACAGAAAATTAGCAACGCATAATTGATTATTTTAAACAAGAATGAACAGTTGTTATTGCATCAGATATACCATTATCAGCTATCCTCTATAGAAGGCAGTGACAAAGCAGTGAATCGGCAACGCTGTTCTCCTATCTTTCTCCACTGCTATTATAAATTTTTATACATATATTCTATTTAAATAAACGATTTATTCTGTTATTTGTTAACCCTGCCTCGGTGACACCATGGAACAATGCAACAAACATTTACGATAATAAATTCTCCGTCAAAAAGTTTATCCGTCTATTGATAACTCTGACATTTACTATAAAGTTCCATAGATCTCGAATTGAAGATTCGATTTAAATGTGAGAAGAAAAATGTAATATTACAAATACCCCCCTCTTGACATAAAAAAATTTTACTGTTTGAAAATTTAAAGAAAAAATTTACATTGACCCTAATGAAAATTGTTGAAATTTAAATTTGAGAACAGTAACAATTTTTTCTAAAAAAAAAACAATACATGTCATCCAAAAATATTGAAAATTATTATAAAAATTCATCAATAGCGTTTGTTATATGTTTCCAAACAATATCTCAAAATATAGAATATCATATTACTTTTGATTTAGCTTTATAATTTAAAGAAAAATATCTCAACAGAAAGTTTAATATGTAAAGAATAGTTTTTTGAAATTGCACATAATTTAATAGATAGAAAAATTCAATTTTTTATTGCATAAAAAAAATTATTTATGTTGAATGGAAAATTTATTATTATTTATTTTTTAAATGAATTGATGAATTGTTACATTTAATTTTCACATAAAATTTCAATAAATCAAAAAATGTTCATTTCTTTCACTATTGCTGCGGTTGATTTTATTGATGCACATTTTGGAAAACAGTCCGTTAAGGCACTCAGTATGATTTTCAGTTAAGTGTGACTCCAATGTGATGACGTTAAGTGTTGGGCTGATCTGGATGCACGTAGTGTTGGGCTGATACTTGTAGTCGACTGCTGCATACCAAACTCGATACAGTTGACATCTCAGTTAGCATTGCTTCATGCTTGTAGTAGACGGCTGCATTCCAAATTCAATACAGAGTCACATAATTTTGTATCATATTTGTAATTATACAATGTACATTTCAGGCTTGAAATGACAATGTAATTCGTTTTTTGGAAAAGAGATAGATGCTGCATACAGGATTAATTTAGGTGAGGATTAATTTAGGTAAGGTTTGGTTTTTTGATATTTTCAGCTTTCAAGGTTTAGAGTTCTGCATACAGGAATAATTTAGGAGAGGATTTTTTGAATCAATTCTTTCATGATACTGTGACTGTTCTTCTGAATTCAAAGTTGTGAATGTGAACATGGATGGCAATTACCTCCAGGTAATGCAGTAGTGTTGAAGTTTGAGATACATGGTCAGCAATAGGCGTTGGCATTGCTATTGGCGTATTCTTTGGTGTCGGCTTTGGCATCGGCGTTGATATTGGCATTGGCGTTGGCGTAGCTATTGACATCAGCACAGGCATCGGCGTTGATTTTGGTGTTGGCATCAGCATTGGCGCAGGCATTGGCGTAGCTATTGGCATTGATTTTTGTTGTTGGCATTGGCGCAGATTTTGGCATTGGCGTAGCTATTGGCATTGGCGCAGGCATTGGCGTAGCTATTGGCATTGATTTTTGTTGTTGGCATTGGCGCAGATTTTGGCATTTTGGCGTAGTTATTAGTGTTGGCGCAGGCATTGGCATTGATTTTTGTTGTTGGCATCAGCGTTGGCGCAGGCATTGGTGTAGCTATTGGCATTGATTTTTGTTGTTGGCATTGGCGCAGATTTTGGCATTGGCGTAGCTATTGGCATTGGCGCAGGCATTGGCGTAGCTATTGGCATTGATTTTTGTTGTTGGCATTGGCACAGATTTTGGCATTTTGGCGTAGTTATTAGTGTTGGCGCAGGCATTGGCATTGATTTTTGTTGTTGGCATCAGCGTTGGCGCAGGCATTGGTGTAGCTATTGGCGTTGACATTGGCGTTGACATTAGCGTAGTTATTGGTTTAGGCCGCAGCGTAGATTTAGGCGTAGATATGTCACACTAGTTTGAAAATCACCCAAATGTTCTTAACACTCTTCATGGCGTTCACTTGTTACTGATTTCGAGATTCACATGATAACTATTTCAATGTTAATGTCTGTGCTGTACCTGTTGTCTTAAAATGCTTATGAACTAAAAAGAAAAACTTTGATTAGGCTATCAATACAATCTAATACACATAAAAATTATTTTAAGTATCTATGAAATTGAAATTTGTTAACATCTTATTATACAGTCAGCAATACATAAATTGTGAAATATGGACATATCAATGATAAATTAAAAAAAAATTCATTTTCATCTATTCACTGTTCAATTATTAAAATTTTAATCCATTCTTCAAAATAGAAATATAATTTCATAACACCCTGTATCATTATCAAAATTGTAAAAAACAAACATCATATCAACACAACAAAAATTTAATTTCAATACATATTTCAATAATTTCAGACATTTGGTCTTCTATTCAATCATTTCATAATATGTTTGCATTTCATTATTATTTAATATAACATTTCATTTATAGCATTTATAGCAAGTTCATTTCACATTTATGATTTATCATTCAGGGTTTCAAAATTATTTAGTTTTAATTTTGTTCAAAAATTGTATAAAAAGCAAATTATTTAATATTATTAATCATCGTTTGTTGGATACTATAGTTTATTTCGACTCTTCAATGTTCTAAACACAAACTACATTTCATGACAAAACTTTACTATCAATCATTAAACAAGAAACCATTCAAAACATCAATAATATTTTGCTTCAAAGGCAAACAATATTCATAATTAATCATCATTTTGCATCTATGGCAATCAACATTATTAATCATTATTTTGCATCTATGGCAATCAACATAAGTAATCAACACAAAAAATATTATCTCATTACTGCCTCTCTAAGTCATAACCTCTGTTATTCCTTCTTTAGGCAATAATGGGTTTCCATCTCAAAAAACAATCACATACCAGCAAAATTCTAATCAACAAACCCCACTAAAATTTCTACATACACTCCAGCATCCATTTCAAACGATAATCAATCATATCAAAATTTATAGAACAAACAGTTTTAAAATTTGAAAAAAAATATCAATTACAAAACACTTTAGAAAAATTTTAGCCTTTAACTCATTTCAATTGATAATATAACACAACGTTTTAAATTAAACCAATTATTTTTTTAAATAATTTAAAATTTAAAGACTGTATAATAAGTATAAACATTTCAAGATTATGATACAAAGATGATCAAGATGAAATACTGGGTAAATAAGTTCCCTAAAAAATACAAACAAGAGAAAAAGAAAACTGGGTAAATAAATTCCCTAAAACAATACAAAGAAGAGAAAGATTAATTAGAGCCTATCCTACATGTCAGTACTGAACTTTCATGAGGAAGTATATTTAATAAAAATTTACTACTATGGAATTTTGTAAATTCCAAGTATGACTCTAATTTGTTATAATTGTGAGCTATCACTCCCACAAAAACAACTGGTGAAGGAAAAAATGTTGACTATTGTGACTGGGTGGAAAGTTCCTAGATGTCTGTAAGGCAATGTGATAGCAGACTCTAGTATCGGACCACAAAAACAAAAGTATGCAAAAGGTTTTACAAACATTTGATGTTGCAGTCATAAGGTTTTTATATCGCAAACAAGTAGGTCAGATAATCGAGTCCAGCCGTATGTGGTTCACGCCCACACCTCTAAAAAAAAATCACACCTACTTGTCTACCAAAAATCCAAAGTATTGGACAGCAAGAAAAAAAAATAAAATGCAAAATGGGTTAAAAGCCCAGAAGAAAACTATAACCTAATTACATATGGCTTATGGCACGATATGCAATGAAAGATGAGAACATGGGACATAATTGCTCTGAAAAACCTAATTACCTAATATAATACCTGACAAAAAATAGACATGATTAAAATATGTAATACATGATGAAAAAATATACCGCAAGCAAACAATTATTTACACAACAATGGATAGATTTTAGAAAAGTTAAGTTTTATCAACAATTTAAAGATTAGGAAAATAAGCTACTATTTCAACTTCTAATATTATTTCAGAAAAAATACAAATTTAAATGACTATGGACAAGATTGGTTAAGATATGCTTCATAGAAGAAATTTACTGAATATTACACAAAGACAGGAAAGAATCGAAAATTGAAAAGATTAAGGGCCAAGAAAATAGGCTACAGGAAAGAAAAAAGACACAATTATGGACTCTTACCATACACTGTGTAGCGATTATGCTATTCTGAATCCCGGCATAACACAGGATTCCTAATCATTGTGTGCTGGGGAATACCCTTTCATCATGTGACTCACTGTCATCATCTTGTAAATAAGCAACTTGAAACAACCTTTGAATACTAATACATCAATGGAAACTTTGCGTTTTGTTTTCTTCAATAGCATGATATTATTCATGGGTTCATTAGTTTCAACCAAGCAGTTTTGCCTACAAAAGTTCGTCATGTTCACTTGAAATGCATTGCATACACCTTTTCAATTTCAGTTGAAAGTTGAACTCATCAACTTGACTCAAAGCAAGATTCATTTTGATTACATTTTTCCTAACCTCTACAGAAACCTGTCTCATGTAATCATTCATTTTATTTACTGTTTTCCTAACTTTCGATGTAGTAATCTGATCCATAGAAACATTTGATTTGTTTACTGTTTTCCTAACCTTCAATGTAGCAATAGTACTTTCTTGATAGTTGACTTTCAATGAAGACAACTCCCTACCTACTTCTTTACTCAATTCTACTATCTCATTTGGGTTGACTTTTTCAACAACAGTAACTAGGCCTACATTTTCAGAAACTTGAATGAGTTGATCTTGTAACTTAACACTACTATCATCCTGCTTCAATTTGTTTTCATCTTCATCTTCATCTTTCAATGTTTCATGTGCACTTTTCAATAGAAGGTTTATACTAACCTGCTCTAGTCTTATATTAGTACATTCTTGCTTCATATCATCAAACCTAGCATTAAACTTAGCATTTTGCTCATCAAATCTAGCATTTTGTTCATCAAATCTAGCATTTTGCTCATCAAATCTAGCATTTTGCTCATCAAATCTAGCATTAAACTTAGCATTTTGCTCATCAAATCTAGCATCTAGCTTATCAAACCTTTGTGTTAAGAATGCTATAAGATTCAGATCATTTTTAATGTTTGCCATTTTGTAATATGCACTGATTCATTAAAACTTGATCTCTCTTGAACCGACTTCCCACTCAGCAACAAACCATTCATAACCTATCAAGATATCTATCTACTAATAATTTCTATAACCAGGGATTTCGTGGTGTACCATTTGGGACATATTTATTTTGTAATTCGGTCCCACCACAGGGGTAACATTTGCCGTGCTACCAATTTTTCCTTAAACGGTTGGAATAGCATTTAACACCTATCACCTAAGGAAAGTTGTCGGCTCCAATAAAATAGATTCTTGATAAACTGTGAATGGATCTATTGCCTATGAATGAGAAATCCAGTTTTCAGAGCAAATTAACTTATAATCTTCAGATGAAAATTTTGGCAAAACACAGAAATATACAAAGAACAATAACTTACAAGCCTAATGATTTCAGAGTTATTACGAACTAAAAATACTTATCTAGTTTACAGTTGAAACACAGTGGCTATTGGCTTTACTACATTAACAACTAAATCTGACCAAAACAGCATAAATTTATATAAAACTCAATCTACAACATTAATAAACATTCTTATTTTATGGAGATATATCAAACAAGTAAAGTAATGCTCATTCCTCTCTCAAGAACCAGTTAGTTCACTGATGAAAAATGTTTTAATTTTATCAATCATTTCTTACATCACAGATTGGTTTGGGTGTTCGAACATATTTATATTTATCTAATTTATAATAAACTAATCTGATCAATCAATCATTCATCAATAATTCAATACAATGATCTACAATAATATTACAATCTGAAAAATGAAAACTAAGCTTAGCTTGTACTAATTTTCCTCTTGGAACGCAGTGGTGTGCACAAGCCATTATACTGAACCTAAAGTCTGTTTATGAATCTTCATTACTTGAAGCCAACCAAAACGAAACACTCAGCTCTAGATTTCCGCTTAACAGCAAAATCCACCACTGGGCATTCCCGTTCCAGTACCGAATGATCGGGTTCCTGCCCGTATCTCTTACAGGCCCCACAGACAGCGTCCTTAGTTTTATGCTGGCAGTCCTTGAAATTGTGTTCTCCCGCACAATGGCTACAAACAAGCTTCTCTCTACAATATTTGGCCACATGTCCATAGGCCTGACACTTATAGCATCTGGCCACATCTGCGTAATCCTCCACCCTACAAGAATTCCAATCGATACAAACCACTGGTTCTCAACCCTTTTTTTGGTTATCGCTCCCTTCAAGTATGATACATTTGCCAACGCCCCCTTCACCTATTTTACAATAGGGGCATATCATTGCAAGTTTCTGGTGGTTTTTTTATAACAGGAATCAAAATTAAATATTATGTGTAGTAAAGGTGATATTGTGATAGGTATCCACATTGAATAAAAAGACTAGAAAAGCCTCAACCACATATTTATTAAATAAATAATATGAGATGATCCCTTAATTATACTGTGTTATCGAATGATCATTATTATTTTATTAGATTTGTCGTCATTTAATAATCTTGTTGTTCTGACAATTCCTAGTCTATTAATTCAATAAAAGTTGAAAAAAACTGTAAAATCAGAATTTTCACAAAAATCGTTTCAATTTGTGAAAAACAACAAAGTCATTATATATTTTAATAAATTATGTATATAAATACAATTACATACCATGATTGAAAAATGTGATAATTCCAATGAGATGGTTGGGATTGGTGGGTTTGAGCTAATTTCTTCACATTTGGCTCAATCCTTGTCAGATTTAGGCGCAAGTCTCCCCTATCTGTGATTTGTAGCCGGTTCCTTTCTTTGTTATCAAGTTAGCAACGGCACTGAAACCTCTTTCAACGAGGTATGATGAGGGAAACCCAATGAAAAAGTTTCTAGTGGTAGCCCAAACTCTAGGGTAGAGACGGGGAATGCTAGGCTGGATCCAGAATTGTGTCAGCTGCTGTCCTCCATCAAATGTCGCTTTTAGTTGCTAATTTGAAGATAATTCAACAAGTTCCTCTTGAATTTCAATGTCATCATTACCATCAGAGCTTTGAAAAGGATTCACAACCCATCTCGGGATTTCCATCAATAAAATATCTTCAAAACGCTTAGAAAATTTTTTTCCAATGACTCAAGGTGTTGACAATATAGCTGTGTGTCTTCAAAAGAAATTTCTATCTCTTGGTTTACAGCTGCTAGAATAGGGAACTGGCTAAAACACGGCGTATAAAGTTTTGTTTCCACAGAGTAAGCTTTTTCAAAAAAGCAGATATCACTGATTTTGTAGCTATCATGTTCAGATCATCACCTTGCAGTTGCAAATTGATTTGATTGAATTTAGGAAATAAATCAGTTATGTAGGCAACATCAGTTTTGAATTGCTTGAGATTGTTTTTCGAAAGCAAGTCTCGCTCTTCAAGGAATTGAATTACAGAATCAAAGAGATCCCAGAATTTATTCAGACAGGCACCCTTTGATAGCCACCTCACTTCTGTGTGAAGAATTAAGTGGTTGAATTCTTCATCATTTTCACTGCACATCTGCCGGAACAGTCGATCATTGAGAGCGCTGCTACGAATTCTATTGACTGCTGAAATGACATACAACAGTGACTGGTGCAAACGTGCATTGAGGTTCATGGCAACTAAATGTTGCCGGTGAATAACGCAGTGAACAGCAATAATACCAGGTACCTCTTTTTCCAAAAAAGCAATGAACCCACGGTGATGACCAACCATTTTGACGACCCCATCAGTTGCAACAGATAGAATGTTTTTAAGAGTTTTTTTTCTTCAAAATATGATTTTGTTACTTTAAAAATGGATTCACCTGTAGTGTCTGTTGTCAATTTTTTTTGCAAATAGCATCTCTTGTTGGACATTCCTATCATTTGCAAAACGAACATATATGCTAATAGTAAAGCTTCATTTCCGGGTAAGGTACTTTCATCAATTTGTAAAGAGAATTCAGTCACTCGTAAAATTTCACATAAAGTTGTTTCAACATCATTAGACAGACATTTCATCAATTCGTCGACGTACTGAATCATTACTCAATGGAACTTTTTAATAACAGTTGCAGCAGAAGAAGCTGAATGGTGTAAAACCGTCTCTAAAATAACTTTCACAGATGGCAAGATCAATTCCTCTCCAATTGTATGGCTTTTTCCAGCTTTTGCAATAATTTTTGCAAGATTATAAGATGCAATTAAGCCATCATTGCATTTTGTTGTTGTCATAGCAAAAGTAGAAACTGATGGTGATTTCTGCAACTTCTCCCTCAGATTAGAAAAAAATGACAAATCCTTATTTTGTTTGTCAGGATGCATTCTTTGCAAGTGGTCTTGCAAACGAGAAGGTTTCATAGATTCATTACATAGCACTTTGTTACAAACCAAACACATGGGAAATTGTGAGGTTGAAGGTGATACAACGAAACCATACTTCAAATACGAGGTATTATACTGGCGGCACTTCTTCCGAAATTTTCACGATTTTATCAGAGACAAACATATAAACATAACTTACGCTTATCCTTTCTCTATGATTTTGATTTTATACTAACAATAACAATGCCACTTTCAGGTTAGTTTGTGGAACATAAAAATAATTATTAATTACAGCAGAACGACACTTACTTCGCATGCTCGGTGGTTTTGCATTCCTATGTACAGACGATCTTGGAGAGCTACGCGTGTCTCGCTGTAGGATTGTTCCTCTAGTATACAGGAGTATGCGCATGCGCCGGTAACGTATTTGTTAGAGCAGTTCCGTTCACTTTGATAACTGTTACTGAGCTGTGACTGGCATTAAAGTTATATCGCCCCTGTTAAGAACCACTGGTCTAGATAATACACACATATTTACATTTCACGGAACGTTTGCACGCACTGTGCATATCACGGAACGTAATGCACGGTCTGACTTTGACCACAGTAGCGGCAGCAGCAGCAGTGAGCCCGGCTGCAGCTCAGCAGCTCCGCCCGGGCGGCCGGGGAGGGGAGGAATAGAGCTCACCCAGCCAACTTCACTGGAAGGAGCGGGGAGAAGAGGTGGAAGCACAATAACCAAAATGAAACACTCAGCTCTAGATTTCCGCTTAACCAGCAAAATCCACCACTGGGCATTCCTGATCCAGTACCGAATGATCGTGTTTCTGCCCGTATCTCTCACAGGCCCCACAGACAGCGTCCAGTTTTTTGTTGGCAGTCCTTGAAATTGTTTTCTCCCGCACAATGGCTACATACAAGCTTCTCTCTTCAATATTTGGCCCCATGCCCATAAGCCTGACACTTATAGCATCTGGCCACATCTGCGTAATCCTTCTAAATAAATTGGGCTATATAAAATTAGCAGAATAAATCATCTGTTTCACTCACTATTTATGTACTCCCATAAAATGTATTGAAGCAAGCAAGCAACCACTTTTGCGTATAATAATTTCTGCAACCACTTTTTGAAAAATTTTATTTCCGAATTCACTAATTTTTATTTTTACCACTTTGACTTTTTTACTATTATTACTACATTTAGCTGCAAAATAAATTGAATGTTCCAATATTTACACATTATTATTTACAGTTCAAAATTATAACTTCAATACTTCTTCTTTGTGTGAAAGTCCTCAAAGCATGGAACCACACACAATCCAACATCACAAGGAGTGCATTGGTATCTGGACTCTCTTCGTTTTCCTTTTGAGGCACAAACTGTACATCTCCTTGAAGCATTAGCTTTTTTCTCTGTAGCTGTGACAATTTTTGGGAAATGCCTCTCTCGCAGTCGAAGGGGATCCTCTTCTGCAGATGGTCTGCCTTTCTTTGGCTTTTCTAAAAAATGTTTCTCAACAATACTCTCGAACAGACTCTCTCTGAACTGAAGAGGACTGAAAGTGCCTCCACATTTTTCATGAATAACATGTGCATTGTGAATGCACATGTTGAGTAAATGTCTGAATTGCTTCTTGTACCAAATCTTCTGTCTCTTTCTCTCCATGGGGTAAGCACTCAACATTTGGTCAACTCGATCAACACCACCCATAAAAATGTTATAGTCATGAATAACATTTGGAACTTGGACTTCCTTTCCTCTTCTAACAACATCCACAAAGCCCAACTGGTGATGTGTAGACAAGCACAAGACATCACGCTTATCCTGCCATTTCAAAAGGAGCATGGTGCCTTCTTCCTCACACAATGCAGCCGTTTCACCCCTAGCCAACTTCTTCTTTACAAATTCTTTTGGAACTCCTTTCCTATTTTTTCTAACAGTGCCCACTAAGTCAGTGTCCATTCTCTTCAGTGCAATAGCTAGTTCAGGGCTGTAATAGAAATTATCAGTGTACACACAGTAGCCCATGTTTAGAAGGTGGTTCATGAGGGTCAAAACCACATTGCTTGCATGTCCAAATCTCGGATCATTGGTAATTTCTGTTTCTCCTCCAGTGTAGACTATTATTTTGTGTATGTAGTCAGTTTTTGATTCAGAGAGGATGTATGATTTGATTCCGAAACGTGAACGCTTTATCCTGATGAACTGCATGAAACTCAATCGTCCCTTCCACAACAATAGACTCTCGTCGATAGCATCCTCTCGTTCTGGGGTATACACTGCAGTGAATCTATTTACAAAGTAGTCCAAAATTGGCTTTATCTTATACAGTTTCTTGTGTTGCCTTGGTTGTTGCTCATTGTCAGCAAAGTGAAGAAAACGGGAAAGCAGCTTTAGTCTTTTGTTGGAAAGGATAGCAGAAAACCCAGGTGTGGAAAAGAGTGGTTTTGTAGTGTAGTAATTGTCTAGCTGTGGCTTCCAAATTATCCCACTCATCAGATAAATAGCAAAAAGAAGAAATATTTCACTCCTATTAGTTGGTTTCCACTGGTGAAATCTAGAAAACTGTTCAATACTCTGAACTCCAGGAAATAGTTTGCATATTTATTTGTTTGTTCCACTATCTGATCTATAAGTTCATCAGTAACAAAAAGTTGGAAAATTTCAAGAGCATCCATGGGATTATTTACCGGTACTTTCAATCCTGGATTACCTGTGAACTGACTAGGTTGACAATAATTAGTTGCTTCATCATATTGTTTCCAATTTACATTCACAGCTTGCACTTGTCTAACTTGTCTTCCTTGTCTTGCGACTTGAACTGGTGGTGCAGGAACATTTTTAATCTCAACTTCATCTTCATCATCACTATAACCTAAAAAGTCACTATCACTATCCGATTCACTGTCCAAATCACTTAGTAGCTGAGCGATATCATCATCTTCAATATTATACTCCTGATTCCCATGAGAAGTACTTGCCATTTTATTTACAATTATGTACAGTTTTATAAAACTAATAACATTATACAAGATAACTTTATCTGAATTCAATGCTACGCAAACAACTGACAAAACTGACCATAACAAACATCAAACAACAAGTCTATGAAACTACAGATGACAGATCTGTTCACCTTCCAACTCCAACAATATACACAAGTTGCACTACGATGGTAAAACACATAGAGAGGCACTATAATCAGCTGGATAACACTTTCATTGCTTGAAACGGTGAAGAAATGAACTAAAGATTGTAGAGGCATCAGTTTTAGACGGATAAATCCGACACTGAACGTTTAAAAGAAGGACAAAGTCGGCGACGGATATATACGTCAGGGGAAATTTTTCAGCCACCTACTGCTGACTGATATATACGTCAAAGACACACAAGGGCTTAACCTTCTTGAATCCTCTAGAGAAATCATCGTTCGAGATTCGTCCATCGTGATTCTACTTCAAGAGGCTCTCTATGACTTCTTCATCAGTCTTATCACCAGGAACGTCATATATCATTACTTTTGGGAGCGCTTTCTTCTCTGGCCCTGAGTCCACTTGGCCCCTGTGGGGGGACTGCTGCTCTTACCTTATCCGCCGATTCCTTATTGCTCGTTTCCACTAGAACTCCCCCATTTCTTATCCTCCTCATGTTTCTCACCTGGATAAAGTCGTCTGCAGGCTTTATAACTTCGACCAATTTTTTCCTGGTTTCCTCGGACGTCAATTTAGGGTCACCCTCTCCATCTTTTACTGGATATATCAGACAAACAGCACACACGGGGATATTTTACTTTCCCCCACAAAAGATTTTTCCCAGTAATTCTCTAGTGGGAATTATTTTATTCTCCCTCCGGTCTGCGGTGGCTAGCCTGACCTCCCACTCTTGCTAGATCCCTACTACTGATTTTTCCTCCTCTCCCACTCTTTGAACCCCCACTCAGCCTAACTGGTATTAAAATCCAAAACCAGTATGAACTGGAGTAACCTAACTCAGTCAGCACTATTAAAAGTTCCAAGTGTTAATAACTCAACCAATGGCCTCACACAGCACTAATAATAGTCTAGAATCAAAACTCACATTATCCAAAAATCAAATTTTTCAGTACAGCCAAAAAACTTGCTCACATTGTGATTCCAAAGAAAGATACTTATGGCTCGTGTTTTCATGTTCATTTGAGGTATTCAAATAGAAATGGATATTGAAAGTCAGACATTCTCCACAGAATCAAGAAAAAAAAAGGAAAATAATATGGATAATGTGAGTTTTGACACTCATCCTGGGATAATGTGAGATTTGATACTGAATATTCTGGATATTGTAAGTTTTGAAAATGAGTTTTGTCGAAATTATTGTAAGTTCGAATCTCTTTAATTTTGTCCCACTAGTAGACTATAATACTGTCTTTTTGAAATATTATATGGGCTATTGACACAAATTACTAAGCCAGAAGAGTTATGTGGTAAGGAAGGTGATTGAAAAAACATTCTTCTTACAAATTAAACTTTTATTGATACACTGTTAATAATTCAAAAGGATAAAAATAAAATAAATGTTGATCAGAAAATTAAAATATTTTTTTCAAATAGTGAACTGATTATTCATATTTTCATCTTCACATCCACATTCAAAATATATTATTGGTTCTTGTTCTTCTTCACCATTATTGTCTATTGCTTTCTTATAGAACTCCAGATTATCGATGAGTCGCCAATCCTCACCAAAATGTTTTTAAGTAGTTTGTCGACATCGTTTTTTTTCTCCTCCGCAAGATAATTTTTCTCTTCTATAATGTCAGGATTCAAGTCCGGATTAGGTTTTTTACCATTTTTCATTAGGTTCCAATACTTATCAG
Organism: Nilaparvata lugens; assembly: GCF_014356525.2. Classification (NCBI taxonomy): domain Eukaryota; kingdom Metazoa; phylum Arthropoda; class Insecta; order Hemiptera; family Delphacidae; genus Nilaparvata; species Nilaparvata lugens. The sequence goes on along the minus strand of NC_052508.1, from coordinate 59,168,702 downwards.
ACAAATCACTTACATACGTGGGCTCACCTCTGACCAGAACTTTATTTCGTGCATTTTTTCGAACTTTTATGTAAATGCGTTTACATTGGGAGATTTTAAAAGGCCATTTTTGGGTATCTTTCATGTTTCTTTTAACTACATTTTTAAAATCAGTTACTTCACAGTCTTTCCCAAGGATTTTTATAGTTGCATGCTCAGATATAATATCGTATACTTCTTCATAAGTAGTTATGACTTCTTTCTTTTTCAAAATTTTTTCAATGTTCCCAAAAACCCTGTCTGCTGGAAGGAAACTGTGCCCTGTAACGGGATATACTACCTCAATTTCTTCAATGTTACTTGGTGCCACAGAACTCAACCAGAAGCTACACATTCCTATAAAAATGCTATTTTTATTTTGTCCGCCACACCCGTCAGATATCTGTCTAATCCTATTGTAGGGGGTCAAATCAATAGATCTCAAGGTGTCAAAAACACATGAAGCGATGGTGTTTGAATCTTTGTCGAATTTATTCTCTGTCCAGCAATAAGAAGTAACTGATTCCTTGTTCAACTGTGACTTACTATGACCTCTCACAACTGAAAAATTCTGTACATAAATTTGTCTTGAATAATAAGTTGATTGGTCTGGCAATTTGGGGATTGGAAGATTTTTCTGGCAGTCGAAGGATAAGATAAGAAGATTTTCGTCTGTGTCCTGGAGTTTATTATAGAACGCTTTTGCACGCAATTTATGTACACGTTTCTCAATCAACAAGTTAGACTTTCTATCTGGATCACTTTCAGCTTTGATTTTTTCTTGTAGGCACAAGCACGTAGAACAAACATCAGTTCGAGGAGATCGAAAACCCAAATTATAGTTGGTATTGAAAATGTTACGGAAGTATGATTCCTTGACAGGCACATTTCCATTTTCAGCTGAATACATCATGAACAATTTCTTGATACACAAATCAGAGGACAAATATTTTCTATTACTCTCTTTTCGACAATAGTGGCACTCAATGCACTGCAATTTTTCAATAAACTTCATGACATTAATCTTTTTTGGAGCAAATTCTGCTGTCCTCTTAAAACCTCCCCTTTTCTCAGTTATAAAGCCCTGTTCATGGAATGTTTTTGTAATATTATTGACTCTGAATCTGGATATGCCCAGAATACCAATGAATGCATTCAAACAAACAGGCACCCTCTCCTTCTTTTTATTTAATACAAAATAACGTGTACTCCTCATTTGTTTCTTGTACTTGGATACTTCATTTTGATTTTTCCGTTGATTTGGACGCCTTCTCCTCACATTCACAATCTCAACATATTATTTTAAAACGAAATGATCCTGATATTCTTTTTCTGTCTTTTTATAGAATAAAGAATGAAACTTTTTCAAATCACACATATCAAGCGAACAACATTGAAAGGATTGACTGTTGTGTCGACAAGTTGGTTTGTCTGGCATACTCTTGGGCTTGTACCTAAAACCAAAGAAAGCAACTTTTAGGTTATGCCTAATTTGTTTGCTCTCTTCTGGCTTAGTAAGTTATATTAATTTTAAGTGGCTTAGTTTAAAAAGTGAAAGCTCCCACAATCATTCCTATTTAGAAATTGTATCATCTGTTATGCAATAATTAGAGAAATTACAAGAATCTAAAACAGAACAAGGGATGAAATCATGGTTTGTAGTTATACTGAAACTTACCGTTCTGTCTTCAATTTAGCTTTCTTCCACTGCAATGGTGACTTTTTAGGTTTTCTAGCTCTCTCATTACTCTGGCGTCACTGAGATATCCATTGAACAAAAGATTCTAACACAATAAAATAAATTGACTCTAATAAAGATTCTAACCACTCAATACTCGAATATTCTGCAGCTATGGACTGCTTTGCTACAATGATGTTTGGCAGGAGTCACATGACCTGAATGCTGCTCTCTCATTGGCTACAGCTGCCTAACTGACAAAACTCACATTATCCTACGGATATTGTCAGTTTTGACACTAACCCACAACTTTTGGTTCCATTTTGTGGGATAATGTGATTTTAGAGAAGAACTATTAGCACCATTGAATTTCTCGCATCTTTTTCTGTAGGAATCCAGTGCTAACTAAATTTCGTCAAAAATGGATAATGTGAGTTTTGATTCTAGACCCCTCTGTTGTCAATGACTCAATTCACAGGCCTAATTTCCGCCTATGTAGCCAAATATGGCAGGCTAAATCTATAAAACTGCTGACTCAACCTGAGGTCAACAACCCAATGCCTGGAGCAATTGGCAATGTACTAAATACTATTTGAATTAATCTTTAACCTACAATAAATAATTTCAATTAACTGCTTATACTAAGCTCAAGGACTTATTTAATTCAAATTCAATGTCATTAATTAACTTACTGAAAACTATATGATTTGTTCATTGAAAATCCAATTTACATTGAAAGATTACAATCTCTATCAAAAAACTCTACATCTAGCCAATCCAGGAGCAGTTCCATTGGATACAGCATGAGCAATCTCATCTACCTCTATTAATGAATGTACTGGCAAATTACAGTTTAATTTAAATTGTTCATCTGATACCTGTTGTGAAATGTCCAATTGATGTTTAATCAACATCTCACATAGTCCGAGAATACAGTGATTAGCTCAAAGGACCACCTGGAGTGACGCTTTAGGACGTTGTAAAGAGATTGTATGGTTGCTTAAATGATATAATGCAAGATGATAATAAATGAATATTTTATTACAATAGTTAATGAATGATATTATTAACAATAATAAACATATTATTTGAAACCATAAAGGATAAATGTATTTAATATGAGTATTTTGATTGCTTCTGAGACAACTTGAAACAGGTTATGAAAAAATTGATATGGAAATAATCTAGAGCTTTTAGAGACCACTTAATTAGGTATTGAATGCACAAGAAGTAATTAAGCTTGTTGCCTTGAATTTCTACAATAATAGAATAATGGTTTGTAGAGGTTATGTTGCCCTGTATCTTACAACGACAAAAGAATGATTTGAAAGTATTGAAAAGATATGTAACACGTATTGCCTTGTATCCTACAACGGCAAAGAATGATTTGAAAATATTAAAGAAGTATATAAAACGTACTGCCTCGTATCTCACAAAGGCAATAACAATTTGATGAAAATCAGTATGGTATTCTGGATTCGTAAGTTAATTCAGTAAATTGATTGAAATAATACGAGAGAAGATATAAGTGAATAACAAGCCAGGTAGGTAGACATGCGGCAAAAAGGGGAAACTAGTGGAGGGAACACTAGCGCTGAGGGTGGCAGGAACAATAATGATTTTATTGCGGATTACAAAATGAGTTTTAACACCTGTAAAGCTCCTGACAAAAAGTGTTTCTGAATCTCTCTTCTGTTGCACCCAGTGGCGGCTCGTGCAAATACTAATGGGGGTTTCACATTAACATAGCAACCAGATCTAGATCTTTATAATTTGTTAAACCACCATGTTTCAAGTGATTTTGTTCGTTTCACGTAGTAGAATGTAATTTTTTATTCCTAGAAGTACTAGGCCTATCATATTATTACGTAGTAACAAAATATTCTAATGGGTTGTATTATATTAAGTACCTATAAAATTTGGATTTTCGTTTAATAATATAAGTATTGATATACTCAGGATTCTCAACCTAGAAGATGTACTCCCATACTCCCATTGAATAATTCATGTACAAATCATAAATTATACAGAAACAGCAATAATTTTTCCTCGATGTAATATAATTCCAATCAAAGAAATAAGGATTAACATGCTTTTAGAGACTTTGTTAACACTCACCCTCCTTCTAGTTGGCATTTACAGAGCATTTTTTAAATAAAATCCATCCTCCTCTCCTTCCTTGCTGCGAAACATCGATCACCTTCTCATTGAAGTTAAGAATTTTGCTATCATTTCCTTCTCAATAGTCAGCATTGCTAATGCTGATAGCCTGTCTGGTTCTTGTGGAGCGCAAAAACGTCTTGATTCGTTTTAGTGTAGAAAAACACCTCTCAGCTTCAGCTGTTGTCATTGGGATGGTTGAAATTATCAACAAAGTTTATAGGTTTCGGAAATGACGAAGTTAAGTTATTTTCAATGAAAATTGTAGCAAACTGACAGCACCAAGCAAATTTCTGAAGTCTACTCTTCTAAAATTATTTCAAGTTCTGTTTTTAGGCGATTTTTCTCAGAAATGAGTAAACCTTAACAGTATCTTCAAGCAAGGTATCTGGGAAATCCTTATTGAAATGTTCAAATTTTTGTGAGTCCAATAAACAGATTGCTGAATAGAATGTTGTGAATGAGAACCGGGTTTTGATTTGAGTGGTGATGATGTCACAGGTTTCCTTGGCAGCCACTGTTCTACTGATGTAGGTGTCCTCTTCGCGCCTTGAACGTTTGGCACACTTCCTGCACAGTCTGCTACCATCTCCATCAATCATTCATTTTAGTTCTTTCTCTTCAACAGCTTTGATAAAATGTTCACATTTGATTTGATTTTCATAGCATCTGTCTTAACTGTTTGCAGCTGATTATATAAAATGTCAACATGAGGCATTAGCCTGTGAAAACCGAGAGCCAAAAAATGAATCTATTATCTTTGAGAAGACGAGCAATAGCACCTGCTTTTTATAATACTAGAAGGTTGTTTTGATGTGGATTGAATCTCCTCCATACACTCGATTAGCTCTTCTCTATATTCAAAAACTGTATTCACAGTTCTACTTTTAAATTCCACCTTGTTGCTGACGCCCTAGGTACACGTTTGCCGACTACTCTGTCTAAACATCTATTCTTTGAGGAGAATTTGAAAAAAATGTATATCACTCAAATCTGAGAAAAATTCTTACATCTTGATTTTGACTCGCTGCTTGTGCTACAATAAATTGAGTTGATGTGCATAGCATGCACAAAAAAAGCATGCTTATAGGTTTGTTGCACAATGTCTGCACCCAGCATGTTGTCCACTCATCACATTCGCACCATCATAACTTTGAGAAATGAGTTTTTCTGGAATTGTTATGACAGTATCCAAACTTGAAAAATACATTTTGCAATCGATTGTGAATCATGACCCTCAGGATTATCGAACTTCCAAAATCTCTCTACTGGTTGACCATTTGATAAAATTTACCGAAAAACTAAAACTAACTGAAATGCAGACGAAATGTCAGTTGTCTCATCTGCTATTAGAGAAACATATTGAGCATTTTTAATCTCCTGTTTGATATTTTCTTGGCACACAGAAAGCATGCAGTCCAGCAATTCAATTTTGAATGTCTTTGGAGGTGCCTTTGAAAACTGTAGCACTATTTAAATGTTCTTTCAAAGCCGAATCAAGCTCTGCAGTAAAATTCACAAGGCCTTTGAAAATTCCCGGATTTAAGCATTGTCGTCCTCTCGATGACCTTTAAGAGCTAACTCAAATGCACCACAAAATTTAATGCAGTCTATAAGTTTGGAAAGCACATACCTATTTTTGGTGACTTGCTCATTATGTTTTCTGATGCTCAAACGATAGCACTATCAGCTGTTGACGACATCAATTTTACCAAGTAAATTGAAATCCATGAAGCACTATATCGCATGTGAGTTTTCATGCTTTTTAATTTTTTGAGTCAAATGACTAAATCACACACACCGACTTCTTAATCCATGCTGGATCGCCTTTTTCGCGAGCAAACACAAGCACAGAAACAATAAAGTTTGTTAGTTTCTTCACACCCACCAGCCAAGATGTCTTTTCATATTGTTGGTCTTTGAAATCTCTCTTGTATGTCCTGGATTGCGATGTAGAAGTCTGATGTATATCAATTGTCGGTGTAGGCCTACCACTTTCCTTAATCGATATTTTTTCCTCGTTGATAAATTAGAGAACACTATCTCTTTTTAAATAGCTAACTGAAACCTTCTTGAACCCCATTCTCACTTTTCAAAACACAAGAAAGAAGAAACAGAATTAACCTCAAACGACAACACATGTAGCGCGAACGCGAAACTGCAAACAGTAAACAAAGTAGTAGCCAGTGCCAGCTAGAACAGTTCATAAGTGGAAATGGCTCTAGAAGGCAATGGCGCCAATGCAAAGCACACTATCACAGCTATGAGCTGCTTGGAAAGCAGCTCACCGTAAAGCTAATGTAAATAGTCTCCCCCCCCCCACGGTGAGGGAATTGAACTCGCCCAGCTACCATTTGAACCCATACTAATGCTTGGAGCAGTGATCCTGCTTGCTGTAGCGCGTAATTCAAAAGGTTATCTCAATGCATGTACCTTGCTTGGTGCGCTCCTTATTGTTTTAATATTACAAGCAATTTGAGTATTACTATTACTTCAATCAATTTTCTATTGATTTGAACTTTAATTTATTGTAGCAATTTCATAGGGGGTTCACGTGCTCTTGTGCTCTCATGGACACGCCGCCACTGTTGCAACAAGTCCAAGTAGATACTGGATGTAGGTTTTTCTGATGTAGCTTTTCAGGAGATGATGTTCCAAGATGCATAGTTGGGTGCCCTGTCATTCAAATTTTCACTCCCAATGAAACCTGAGCAACCGTGTAGATGGATTTTTTTCCACTATTGAAGGGTTGGGAGATCCCGAACCCTAAGATGGCATTGTAGAAATCGGCTATCATTTCTACAGGCACTATTCGTCAGGCTCCATAAGAGTAAATTATCATGCATCGTTTCCTTCTTCTTCTCTCACAAATGCAATTGAAAGAGTAGCCTTTTGTTGTGAATTCTCCAACAACAACTCAACATTCATTGATAATGAGACTCTCTCATAACATTTCTCAGGAAATTTTTCTGCTACATACTTTCCAGTTGTATACTCTATTCTCATAGTATATGTACTCTCAGCTATTTCTCATAAATAGGCCTATTCCAAGGTATTTATTATCTACATATTAACAAAAACATAGGCTAATTGGATAAATAAATATTATCACTTATCTACGATATTTACATCAAGTTTCACTGATACTATTTATATATCATTTTATTACATGGGTTCTTCTGAAAAACTCGTGAAACAGGAGATTAGTATCAATAAAAGTTACTTGCAATACAAGTACGGTAGTACAGTAGATACTACTCAAACACCTCAGCAAGTAAAGCCAGTTGTTCTTAATTAAAGTAGCTATTCGAATACCGTATTAAAATTATATAAGTATTATCTTTAAACTCCTAATATAACTCAAATAATTTAACAATACGAAATAGACGATCGACTTAAAACTTGAGACAATAATGACATTATTGAAAATTAGTGTCATCAAATATGACACTGAAATAATCACGAAAATAAATAAAAATCAATTACTTGAACAATAAAATAGTATTAAAAAAACATGATATGTAACTTATAGAATCTAGACTAGCTAGTGAGTGAGAGATTGTCACATTACACTACTTCTACTCATCCAGCCTTCTTTTCTTCTTCTTTTTATTTTTGCTGCTATGCTCTGAAGACTCTTCACAAGGAACATCTGAAATGAAATTTAAAAAAATAATGATGAAAAATGTGTGATATTTTGTTTAAAAGTGAAACAATTTTATATAGTAATACCATGAGAAACGATAGCATAAGTAGATATTCAATTTCAATTATTTTATTAAAAACACACAAAACAAGACAAACAAATTACAAGATTTACGAAACAAATAAAAACAATAAAATGTTACAATATAAAAAAAACAAGGGCTTAGTGTTTGGTGTGTTGGAGAGAGAAAAAAAAGAGGAAGGTACCTAGCCAACTATGGTTTCCCATGTAATAGGCAGGCAAAGAAGAGAAGAGAAGTAATGAGGAAAAAAAGGAAGGGAGAAATGGGGGAAAGGAAGAAAACAGAGGAATAGGTACTCAAAATAAAGGTAAGCTAGTCCACTGAAAAATGAAAAAACTAATGAAAAAACAATGCTGGAGCAGAAATCTCGAGTCATATATTATCTAAATGGAAGAAGAAATTACTGTATGTCCAGTTTTTTATATCCAGTTAATTTTTCCGCTGATCTTATGTCCATGAGAAAGTGATTTGGAATGAGGTTATTATTTTAGTACCTATGTAATTAATTGCCTCCTTAAGGACTCGCCACACCAAGCTCGCCAGTACCGCCGAGGTAGTACCGCTGGTGGTAGTTTTCTCGGCTGAGCACGCCACACCGAAAAACGTCCACTAGCGTAGTCTCCGAGTAGTGAGTCTAGTAGTGGGGGGTGAGACGTACTAGTTGTGTTGTGTTGCAAGGAGGAGAGGTGCGCATGCGCTACCTCTTCGAATCGCCTGCCATGTATTCAGGTTGAGCGCGCCACACTGAGCTCGCTTTGTCCGCCGTACTACCTCTCAGCGAACTTTTGTTGAATCGCCTAGCAGGCGGTCGTAGGTGGTAGTGCGCCGTACTACCGCCGCGGTAGCGAGCTCGGTGTGGCGCGATCAACCTGAATACATGGCTAGCGATTTTTAAAACTTCGCTACCGCCGCGGTAGCGAGCTTGGTGTGGCGTGCCCTTTATACATTCAATATTAGTGTTATAGGTTACATATTTGTTAGCAGTGGCCCTTAGATTATAATAACTAAGAGTAGAGTTTATTGTGAGAGGAAAATCGGATCTATATTTTATTAAGTACTCAATTATGGTTTTTATGTATAGTTGACGTATAGTCATGACCTCAAAATCACTAAAAACCATATCCGTTGGATAGAGCCTGGGTTTGCTTAATATAGTTTTAATTATCAGTTTTTGTGCTACAAATAATTCAGCAATATGACAGTTGAAACAGCCTCCCCAAACAACTATGCCATACTGCAGAATTGACTTGACTAGAGCATGATACATCATTTTCAGGTGGTTCTTATTAAGAAATCTTTTATCATTTATATATTTATTGAAATATTCAATAGGTTTCCAATTTTCCTGTCTTTTTGCTGTCATTCGCGAGTGTCATTCGCTGTCAATATATTGACCAATGTCATTCAAATTGGCACTCCCAATGAAACCTGAGCAACTGTCTTGGTAGATTTTTTACACTATTAATGGGTTGGGAGTTCACGAACCCTGAGATGACATTGTAGAAGTCGGCTGTCGTTTCTACAGGCACTATTTGTCAGGCTCTATAAGAGTAAATGACCCTAAGATGACATTGTAGAAGTCGGCTGTCGTTTCTACAGGCACTATTTGTCAGGCTCTATAAGAGTAAATGATCATGCATCGTTTTCCTTATTCTTCCCTCACCAATGCAATTTAAAAAGTAGCCTTTTGTTGTGAATTCTCCTAGTACATCTTTTTTTTCGATCACTACTCTTTGTCTACCAATCGGTTCAATAAATGAATGTCAGCTGGTGAATTAACATATATTGAGAATGAGACTCTCCCATAACTTCTTTTTTATCAGGACATTTTTCTGCAGTACATTCATTTGTTCCAGACCTTAGAGTCCATTCCATGGTTGGCAAAGGCCATGACCTTTATCTATTTCCTGGGTCAACACAGTCCAAAATCTGAAGTATCCAACTAGATTTTAAAAAGAAACTAGAAATGGGGATGAGCTAGTATGTGTGATTGGGTAAGAGCTGATAGCACGGTATTTAGATAAAAAATCTTCTTCTATTTACCGTGGCTGATAGTTTATTAAACGCTTCCTCTTCTTCACTGCCTCATTGCCACTTCACATCTGATTTCAATGGTGTAAGGGGTTACCAACATCTGAAACTTTAAGTACATATGTCTAATACAAGTGTCTATACCAGGAAGTCAAAACCCGAAACACTTCAAAGAGCTTAAATACGTTTTGGGGTTGGGAAATACACTGATGCATTAATATTGTCAAGATCAGTTAGAAGACCTTGTTCCATCACAATATGTCCTAGGTAAAAAGCTCGGGTTTTCAAAATTGACATTTCTCTTTGTTAATATCATTAAACCAGCTTTCTAGCACAATCACATCATCTAGGTATGTGAATGCATAGGGTTCCATTTCTGTGTCAATCACTCAGTCAAGCAGCCTTTGAAAGGTTGTTCCCACTGAAATGCAACTGAAAGGGCATGTGTAGAACAAGTCACAACAGGAAATGATGGGTAGTAGTCTGTGTGGCGCTACAAGTATTTACTTGCCTTTCTTGTGAATTCAATTGTCTCGCGAGTTTACAATACTTCCTAGTAAACCTTCGGGTTGGCGAGTACATGGTCACAAGTAAACTCGACGCTTTATTCACATCAGCTTACATGGAGTTTGAATACTCGTTACACTTTACTTGTAAGTAAATACTCGTCGTACTCGTTTTTATTCACACTGCCCATTATTTGTGCTCTAAGCTATTTTTAACCCTTCAAGTGATGGGTGGCTTCTCATCCCGTCAAGTGATGGGCTGCACAACGGTATATTCCCATCTCTCTTTTTTTGGTTGAATATTTGAATTGATATATACTTAAATGATGCCTAGAAGGTATTTTGTAATTTATTAGATATTATTGAGTCGCACTGAGAAGATTTTTTGCCAAGATAGTCGCTGTTTAATGCTGTCAGCATTTGGTGTAAAAATATATCTACTCTCCGCACCATAGCTACAGACCTCTACTGTGACCTGTAACAGATATGTCACCAACTTTATATCATGAAATATATTTTGTATGATATTGAATATATTTTCAATAGATAATATTTATAAATCATATGAATTATATTAAAATATGGGCATAATTACACTCTTGCTTCAAGTGACCATATTGGCTGAAGGTCTCCTCAGTGCACTCAATAACACTATAAAGCATAGAAAAAATAATATAAAACAGAAAAATGGCAAATAAATAAAATACTGTTTTATATAAAAAAAGAAGATTTATTAATATAATTCAAAATTATCATGAAAATATTGTGGAAAAGATTAAGAAATATCTAGAATTATTGTGCATAATTAGTCTTCATCTTCAACAACTTCATTGCTGGAAGAGCACTTGATACAAACTGTAGCATTATGATTTTTGCAAGTAAACTTCATACATTGTTCACAAGTTATTGTAGTACAAGGTGCGGCAGTCAATGGGCGATTTTAAAAGCGTTATCAAGAGTGAATGATTAGATTTATTGACATGAAACATACAAAAACACAGAGTAACGATAGTAGCATTTAGTTTACAAACTCAAAAAACTAAAAAAATAGAAAAGAAAAGTCTTATTTTCGAAAAATAACATCTGTCAGACGTCCACCATTTCTATGTATGCACTCAGTAAGTCTTCTGCTAACATCGCTCATTACTCCAACTACCGCTATGTTCTCTGGTGTACGCCCTTTTTTTGCACTACCACCTCTCTTCTTCACTGTAGAACCAGTTGCCTCAAAGTTACGAACCCAGGTCTTTATGGCATTGGCTGATGGAACAGCATTATTACGATGAATTTCGAACTCTCTTCTAAATTCACGCTGAGCGATCACATAGCTGTCCCCGTTTTTATAAAATGATTTTACGGCATAAGCACAAGCACAAGCACGCTGTGCTCCTGTCCACTGCTCCATTGCTACTAAAATGCTTTAAAGTTTTCTACACGATGGGGCGTAGCATCGTTCTCCCCACTCCAGCCAAACGAACACAAGCGCTGTTGCAAAATCGCCCGATTGACTGCCGCACCTTGTATTACTTCTTTTAGCTCCTTCACACCCGTGGCAGCGTCCATGTCCTTTGGGCCTCTTAGTTTGTGGCTCATCATCAGCTTGGCTTGGTTCATCAGGTATCAGTCTTTTGATGATGTGTTGAGCATGAAGAGGGAGTGAGTTCAAGCTTCTTCTTCTTTGGAGATGAGGTTTCATCAAAGATGTGGCGAGGTTGGACAAAAATATTCTTCTCAACTTGGGTGAGTTGTCTGGCGAACTGAAATTCAAGAGTATTTGTGAGTTTATCCCAGCCACATTCAACAATGAGAAGAAGCACGCCAATGGCCATCTCCTTGTTCCTCGAGCTACTGTGTAATTATTCCCCCTGAGTTGATCAACGGTATCCACCCTTCATTTGAACTTATTGTAGTCTATTATTATTTCCGGTTTAGATGTGTCTGGATGAAGTTTGTCGTCATCATGAACAGTACTGAGTAGTATGACGCACTTATTTTTTTTGTTGTATATGAGACAAGTGTAATGTCTTTCTGGAATCCAAACACTGACTCCCCACTGCTCTTGACTTGGATGGTTGGAATTTGTCAGGGATCTCTCTTTTATTTTTTTTTTCAAAGTACCAACAAGTGTAATTTGCTTTGAATGTAAGTACTTGGCAAGGGGATAACTGGTATACCAGTTATCTGTTGTTAAGTTTCTGTTAGAACCTTCATACCCAGAAACAAGCCTTTTTTTTACAATATCCATTGGGGTGTTGGATACACTGTAGGGACCTTCAGGTTGAGTATCGCAGTAAATTTCAAGCTTCAGTGAGTAATATGTTCGGGAATCAACAGTTGCAAAAACTTTTATCCCATATTTGGCGGGCTTGTTTGGGATGTACTGTATAAAAGAACATCGTCCACGAAAGGGCTCAAGTTTTTCATCAATTGTCAGTTGATCTCCTGGAGTGTAGTATTCTTGAATATTATAATTGAAAGAGTCTATAAATTCGCGAATTATTGCCAACTTGTCATTCTTTTTTCGTTCATCTCTAGTAGATTTTTCATCAAATCTGATGGCTGCTGTCAAATTTTTAAATCTCCTCATGCCCATGACACCCTGTAATATTTCAAGTCCTGTCCCATCTTTTGCCCATGCTTCCTCAAGATTTATTTTAGACATTTTTTTTCTACCTAACAAATAGCCAGCATTTCTTCTCTGTTGGTGTCAATCAGTTGTCTTTTCGAACTCTCTTTTTGATCCAGGTTAGCCATATCCCTAGTCCTCTGCATGTAACTGTTGGTGTGTTTCACAATAACATCGATCATGTTTTGGTTGATTATTTTAGAAAAAGCAGAAAATTCATCTTTGACATCATGACAATTTTTTGTAGAAGGAAGTATTCTAACTACATTTTTACGAGGAGTTCTTGAAAACTTGCTCTTGATGGGCGTTTTTTTCCATTTGTGAGTCTCACTAACTTCTTTCATCACTTTTTTATTATTTTTTTTCTTTTTATAAATAGTTTTAATGGAGAAATCAGAGTTACCTTCATTGTCTGGAGCCTCTTCATCAGTTGAATTGAAGTCATCCATAGCTGAAGATCCAGGAAGTGTAGAAACTTTGGTTTGTAACAATGAATCTGGCACATCTTCATTTTCTGAGTCTGTGTTATGTTTGGAGAAGATAATTTGCTCATCTTCTTCACAGTCAGATGGGTCATTGTCCAAGCACTCTTCATTCCTATCTTCCAAGTCCGATAGTTCATCCAAAATCCGGGCATAATCACTGGGATCAACATTCTTCTTCTGTGAATTACTTTGTGACATATTATGATGCGCTGTGCACTGGATGCACAAAACGTGTCGCGTTGGAAACAAACACTTCTAGCAAGAGCGTGCTGTCAACTGGACTTGCTCAATCTATTGAGTGGCCTTGAAGAAGGCATGGAAGGAGGGTAATTGGTGGGGAGAAGGTCTGATGACGCAGTAGTGTGCCTACACACTAACAATGAAATCATCTGTGCACTGTATGCACACACCCATCACTTGAAGGGTTAACAGGATCTTACCTTTACTTACTGGAATATTCACTTAAAACACTCACTTTAACAATTCACAAACTAATACATTGTTAACTGCTAAACTGCTGACAACGATATTACAGGAGCTCCTCTAGAGACGTCTGTCCAGCTCGGCTGCCGAACTCCAACTGAATATTATTGAATTTATTTCATTCATAAAACATTTATAAAGGCAGTTTCTTCAAAAAACTAACCTAACCATAAATCGAGAACATGGAATCTTATTCTTCATCGCAGTACCAGTCAAAAAATGTCATTGTCAAGCAAATGATCTAACAATCTGACAGTACTGAAAAATCTGTCAACATAGATACATGAATTCCTCTCTACTGTCTCAATCAAATGTGCAACTGCATTTCCGCAAATTGTGAAATTTTTAGAATCTGTGTTATTTGTAAATGTTTGTCCTATTTCCTTGATAGATTAAACAATCTAGAACTATGAGAAGCCAACAAAAGAGTTTTCACGGGGTTTTAACGGGGTTGGGTTTACCTTTTGCATATTGTTTCAATGTGGTATGTCCACTGAAGGGGATCATCTGTTCATCAATGGATAATTTAGGTGTTGGTCCAGACACCCTGCTTTGACAGAATCCAGCACCGTCCTAACTTTCCACAATCTATTTTGTTTTTGCCATTCCGGCAGTGGCTTCAACTGTAGCAGATATTTCAGAATCGTCCATAGTTGAAACATGATCGTTAGATTTAAATTGAATATTCCCTATTCAATCCTCGGTAAATTAAGATTGAAAAATAGGCCTATGTACTCCTGATCCAGTAGAACTTTGAACAGGGCTGATGACTGGAACAGAGAATTCGTCATTTGGCTCCTGGCAAACAAGAGTTTCAAAGTATCCATTTTGATATGATTGTTGGATGAATTGAGATGAATTGTTGGATGTTTCTAATACGATATATTATGAACACTCTTGTACTTCCTGTGCTTCTTCTACCTCTACATCAGTAGCCAATCCAGGAGCAGTTCCATTCGATACAGCATGATCAATCTCATCTACCTCCATTAATAAATGTACTAGGGAATTACAGTTTAATTAAAATTGTTCATCTGATACCTGTTGTGAAATGTCCAATTGATGTTCAATCAACATCTCACATAGTCCAAGATACAGTGATTACCTCAAAGGACCACCTGGAGTGACGCTTTAGGACGTTGTAAAGAGATTTACAATAAAAGAGATATTGTAAAGAGATATTTTTACAATAGTTAATGAATGATATGATTAACAATAATAAACTTATTATTTGAAACCATAAAGGATAGGTAAATGTATTTAATATGAGTATTTTGATTGCTTCTGAGACAACTTGAAACAGGTTATGAAAAAATTGATATGAAAATAATCTAGAGCATTTAGAGACCACTTAATTAGGTATTGAATGCACAAGAAGTATTAAGCTTGTTGCCTTGAATTTCTACAATAATAGAATAATGGTTTGTAGAGGTTATGTTGCCCTGTATCTTACAACGACAAAAGATGATTTGAAAGTATTGAAAAGATATGTAACACTTATTGCCTTATAATCCTACAACGGCAAAGAATGATTTGAAAATATTAAAGAAGTATATAAAACGTATTGCCTCGTATCTCACAAAGGCAATAACAATTTGATGAAAATCAGTATGGTATTCTGGATTCGTAAGTTAATTCAGTAATTGATTGAAATAATACGAGAGAAGATATATAGTGAATAACAAGCCAGTAGGTAGACATGCGGCAAAAAGGGGAAACTAGTGGAGGGAACACTAGCGCTGAGGGTGGCAGGAACAAATGATTCAATTGTGGATTACAACATGAGTTTTAACACCTGTAACAGCTCCTGACAAAAAGTGTTTCTGAATCTCTCTTCTGTTGCACCACAAGTCTAAGTAGATACTGGATGTAGGTTTTTCTGATGTAGCTTTTCAGGAGATGATGTTCCAAGATGCATAGTTGGGTGCCCTGTCATTCAAATTTTCACTCCCAATGAAACCTGAGCAACCGTGTAGGTGAATTTTTTTCCACTATTGAAGATCCCGATCCCTAAGATGACATTGTAGAAGTCGGCTATCATTTCTACAGGCACTATTCGTCAGGCTCAATGTAAATTATCATGCATCGTTTTCCTTATTCTTCTCTCACCAATGCAATTGAAAGAGTAGCCTTTTGTTGTGAATTCTCCAACAACAACTCAACATTTATTGATAATGAGACTTTCCCATAACTTATTTATTTTTGAGGACATTTTTCTGCAGTACATTCATTTGTGTCAGTGACAGTTGGCAACAAATTTAAGAGTTTAGTTGTTAGTGGTTTAAACACCAGTTTCACAGGGAACATTTACGGGTTCAAAAGTATCCATAAGAATTCTCCCTTTATCCAAATAAGTTTTTCTCAATATTCCCGTATAAACAAGATTGCTTACAAAGTTGAAAATGGTGAAGATGAATGTGTTATAAGGTTTCAAGCTTCATGCTCTCTTTCAGCCACTTATAATTGCGAGGGTTGTAAACCCGTCACTTGTAAATATATTAATTCCAAAAGATCGCCAGAGAATGTCCTGACATAGAACTGTCTGTGGCTTAACTGGAACTGGAGAAGTTGATAATGATATTGATAATGGGTCTGTCCCATACCTTCTTTTCTTCTCAGGACATTTTTCTGCAGTACATTCATTGCTTCAGTGACAGTTGGTAACAAATTCAAGAGTTTAGTTGTTGAATACTTTCCAGTTGTATACACTATTCTCATATTATATGTACTCTCAGCTATTTCTTATAAATAGGCCTATTATCATTTATATATTGATTGAAATATTCAATAAGTTTCCAATTTTTCTGTCTTTTTGCTGTCATTCGCGAGAGCAGGCAATATATTGACCAATGTCCTTCAAATTGGCACTCCCAATGAAACCTGAGCAACTGTGTTGGTAGATTTTTACACTATTAATGGTTGGGAGTTTACGAACCCTAAGATGACATTTTAGAAGTCGCTGTCGTTTCTACAGGCACTATTTGTCAGGCTCTATAAGAGTAATGATCGTTTTCATTATTCTTCTCTCACCAATGCAATTAAAAAAGTAGGCTTTCGTTGTGAAGAGCACATCTTTTTTCGATCACAACTCTTTGTCTACCATTTGGTTCAATAAATGAATGTCAGTTGGTGAATTACATATATTAAGAATGAGACTCTCCCATAACTTCTTTTTTATAAGGACATTTTTCCGCAGTACATTCATTTGTTCTAGACCTTAGAGTCCATGGTTGGCAAAGGCCATAGAAAACCCTTGTAAATAGTTCAAATTTGTCATAGGGCGAAATCCCTGTGTTAAAGGGTGTGTAATGTACCCATAAATATGTGGTTGAAATTTAAACACCATATCCCAGATAGTTTCTGAGAAAAGTGTTCCACAAGTGTCAAAAACACAATTTCTGGCAAATCGCGTACAAAGTTTTTGAAAAGAATAATTATTGTGAAAATTTTTTCCTTCTACTCACATATCTTGTCTAAAACATGCCAGGCTCATAAGATGGATTGTCTGAGTCGGCAGTTGGCAATTGTCTTGAGATGGCAAGTTTTCATTAACGAATACCAGTCATCAGGCACAAACACACTTTTCCCCTTTGCAGCTGATTCGACACATCCAAACTCAGAATCGTTAGGTAGGGAGAAATGAGTGACCAGACACTAGAAATTTTTGATCCACGATTTGAATCTCGGTTTCTCCACTTTGAATAAATCTCATCAAAGCTAATGTAGCCTATTGATGTTTCGATTTTGTCCTGTGCAGGAGTCACTGTAAATTGTAACTTTTTTCTTATGGCAAGCATTCAATTTCAAAAGTTTGATCAAACAAGAAGCTAAATCCTGGGAACCTCTGGACGCTACTATTTCGTCCCACACATAGAAATATCCAGCCCCCTTTTCAAAATCGTGCACTCCAAAATTATAACAATAACAATTCCTCTTGTAGTATGCATCACTAACAGTTAGTATAGGAAACAAGTCCATACTGCAAACATAACTGTCTTTGTCAATTCTCCATCTTTCTTCATACTGTCCCTTGCTAATTTGGCTTTTCTCAAATGCAATTCATGCTCAGTATTCAATTGTACTTTTTCTGCATCATTAATATCTGGATTAGAGGTTTTCAATTTAAAAATATCGCACTTCTTGCATGTATCCTTTTTGGGTAAAAAAAGGTTAAATTTAGTATTAAATATGTATCTGTAGAAATGTTCTTTACTGCATTTTTCAAGATTTTGTACAATTTTTCACATAGAGGTCATACATTTTTGTTATATTCAAGGCATCACACAAATATTTTCGATTGGGATTATTTTTCCTAGTTATGACTTTCATAGCACGGGAATGAATTGATATGGTCCATTACAAACTGGGTATATCTTCAGATATTTTTCTAGAGGGACAACCTTTATTGCCTCTCTTATCTTCCCCAGGGACATTTCCTTTCACCATTTTATTAAGAGCCCTAGTTACCCTTCCATTTGATACACCAAGAGTGTTTAAAAAGAATTGTTTACATACTAGTACAGAAACACCCTTTTCTGATTTGAAAAATTGGACCCTCCACAAAGTACACCATTTCCATTTCTTGATCTTATATCTCTTCTTACTTGACTAGAATTGAAGCAGAATAAGTCAACTGCAACTCACTGCCAGCACACAAGGATTCTTATGTTGGCAGTGCCGAATATTACATTGATTATTATTGTTGTGCAAATTACAATCAATGTCTATTTGTAGGTAATTGTATATTGCATACTTTAGTGATTGTATTGTACAAATATTTGTATGTGATTTTTGGCAATAAATTCAATTCAATTCAATTCTTTGTTTAATTTCGTGATGCTGAATAAGTCCACAAATATAAGCATTTTGTCTTTTAAAATCACCAATTTTCCAAAAGTTTTCGAAAATTAATTTATGTTCATCTTTTGAAAAATTGTCTTTACACTTCAGTTTACAGTTGCATGATAGTCCTGAAAATTCTTTTTGTTTCATAATTTTGCTACTTTTGGTTACATATTGTTGACCACTATTCCTAAGTTGTTTAGCTTTTTTTTGTTGATGGTTCTCTGTATTCAGAAGCATCTTTCGACTTTTAGGCTAATTTACTTTGGCCTATATGAATATTTCACTGAATTATTTCTTATTGTCCTATTTTTTACTTCTTAATATCACTATATCAATAAAACTGAACAATCTATACATCAAAGACATGTTTGAAAGAATGTTCTGCACACTATTGAGTTGACTCAATAATTATTGGTGATATCAATATTAATATTCTAAATTATGATGATAGCATAACCGACAACTATCTTGAAATATTGAGCTCCTTTGGTTATGAGAAAATAATAGACATTTTTACAAGAATTACCGATACCTCTGTTACTTGCATTGACCATATATTTGTCAAATCCCAAGATTTTTCACACTTCATTAAAGGATCAGTTATAGAGACAGAAATAAGTGATCACAAGGCTGTGGCTTTGACTCTCAGTCGTAGAAACTTACTTAACAATTATAGCTGTACAATGGATGTTAAAACTATTATTAATTACAATAGCTTATGTGACATGCTTATAGCTCATGACTGGTCCGATGTCTTGTTTAGTAATGATATTGATTATAAATTCGATAAACTCTTGAAAACTTTTCATATTTATATAGATAATTCAACTTCAGTTTTTAATATAGAAACGAATAAAAGAGGCATTCGAAGATTAAAACCTTGGATTTCAGAGGGGTTGTGTGCAGCATTCTCTTCCGAGACAAATTGGCAAAGTTGGCAAGGAGAATCCAGGAAAGCAGATTACAATCCAATTGGAAGGTTTATTCTAAAAAAATTAAAACTGGACACAATAGAAAAAAATAAATTTTATTCTTCATTATGATCTACCTCCAAAACAAAATGGTTTACTCTTAATAAGCTGTGTGGCAATCCCAATAAAAAAAGTATACTTGATTTAAAGATTGAGCACGATAATACTGTTATCACAGATAAGAGTACCGTGGCTGAATTATTTAATAATTTTTTTGTAAATGTACCTAAAGAGGTTGCAACCTCCAAAGATGACCGCAGGCTTGGAATGAGTATGTTAATTTTTTCAGAGTGGATCAATGTCCTAGATCTATTTTCTTTGAGCCGGTAACTATAATGAACTTTTCCTACATATTTATAAATTGAAACAGGGTAAGGCTCCTGGTGATGATAAATATAACCCCATTTTAGTAAAGAACCCAGTATTGTAGATTTTTGACTTGGACCACTTTCATTCTAAGCAGCTCTGTTCATTGTCTACTGAATATTCAAGAAAAACCTGTATAAAAAAGTGAGATCAACCTTTGAATATTCAATCTATTTTTCCAAGTGTGAAGCTGCGTTTACAGCAAAGTTATTAACAAAATGTTAATAACTTTATCCTTATAGATTCTATTAGATTGAACATAACACAATATCATACACAATAATCATGAACATATATATGTGTTTGTCAAGTTCCGTTCAATCTAATAGAATCTATAAGGATTAAGTTATTAACATTTTGTTAATAACGTTGGTGTAAATGCAGCTTAAAACTTGATTTAAAAAATCTACTAAGTTACAGTGATTTCAAGTTTCTATATTAATAGGGTAGGTTATTTTTAAGGATTTTTCATCATGTGCTTTGTTAGATTGCTGGTGTTTCCGCTGTATTTGACCTATTGCAAACACAATTTGCAAATGGCTATTTTGCCATCCTTTTTTCTAAAGTTGGTCCAAACTTTACTTGATGGTGGAGACATACCGTATTGACAAAATATTAAAATCCACAAACAATTTATTAGGTACCCTATAGTCAACTAGTAGAGTGAAACTCTTTAATCACTAGAAGGTAGACTCACTCACTCACTATACAACACAAAGAAGAAAGAAGATGAGTAGGCTAGAGTAGATGTGGACAACGACAAACAAGACAAGAGCGACAAGATGACAAGATTCAACTCAACCTCAACAAACCATAAGATGATAACGAAATCGAAAACAAAAATCTATAAGCAAAACGGCATCTTCTTGCCACTTGCTTTAAAGAAAAGGTGTAGGCGTGCAGGTGCAGAAAGACTTGCCTGAGACACAGACTCACCTCGTCACCTGTTCCTTGTTGCCAGCTTATATTAAATATAAGAAAAACTTTTTTTCTTCATCACAATGATAAAATCAATGATATCAAAGTTATCTACATTTTATAAATCGTTATACTCTTTTGAAATATTATCCATAGAAAGATAATTTATTTCATTGATAAAACTGAACTCACTCTTTCGATACTGCTGTTTCGATACTCCTTGGGTATCTATATTAGTAAAGTATCGATTCCTCTGATACTGATACAACCGTTATCGGAAGCAAAGTATCGATATCAGTAAGTATTGAAAGTATTGGAACGTCCCTAAAAGGGATGGAAACAACATTGAACACAAATTATAACACCAAACAAGTATTTTCCAATTATGAGGAGGAAGATTTGCAGAATTATTTAATTTTATATTTGAAACTAAACTATGGATTGCCTCCAAAAGAATTATGCAAATTTGCATATGAATATGCAATTTCAAGGAGGAAAAATATTCCAGAGGACCACATGTCAGTTCTCTCTGTCAACAGACTGTGATACTGTAATTTCACTGGGAATGTGTCAGGTGTGTAAAAGAGTGTTTTGTATAACAAAATGGGTGATACCAGACCACTGAGCAGTGTTTGTACCTTTAGGGGAAGTTGAGGTCACAGTTTGATGAAACGTCCATTTATGAGTGTTGAAAGGGGACAAAGAATGCTAAGGGTTGTACAACTGGGAAGCTACATGTATGGAATGGACTACATGAGAACTGTTTTAAGCAGACTGTTATACTGTAATTTCAACAGGAAATGTGTCAGATGTGGAAAAGAGTACCTGGTATAACAAAATGGGTCATACCTGACCACTGAGCAGTGTTTGTACCTCTAGGAGAAGTTGAGGTCATAGTTTGATGAAAGTCCATTTATGAATGAAACAGCATAACAGGACTTGACGTTTTTTCAATCAGCTGTACATATGAAAATATCAACATCAGAGCTTACTGCTTTCCACCTGATGATCTGATGTAGATCTTCAACACCCACTCCATCACCATCCACAATATCAGAGCTGAGTATCAGCTCCACATAATGAGTATCATCTAATATCTCTTCAAAACTATGGCTTTTTGTTTGCTCATAGCTTGAAAATTATTTTTGAAATCTTGATCATCTTACATTTTGTTGAACTTCAAATTGGAAAAAAATCTTAGTTTTCTTTCTGTGCTGTTTTCTCCCTTGGGTCTGGTCTGCGGACAAATGACGTTCTATCTCAGCTCTCAAGCTCTCTTCCAGCCACTTATAATTCCGAGGGTTGTAAGCCCGTGACTTATAGATATATAAATTCCAAAAGATTGTCTGAGAATGTCCTGACATAGAACTGTCTGTGGCTTAACTGGAACTGGAGAAGTTGATAATGATATTGGTTATGGGACTCTCCCATAACTTCTTTTCTTCTCAGGACATTTTTCTGCAGTACATTCATTTGTTTCAGTGACAGTTGGTAACAAATTCAAGAGTTTAGTTGTTGTATACTTTCCAGTTGTATACACTGTTCTCATATTATTTGTACTCTAAGCTATTTTTTCATAAATAGGTCAACCATCATTTATATATTGATTCAAATATCCAATAGGTTTTCAATTTTTCTGTCTTTTTTCTGTAATTCGTGAGAGCAGGCAATATATTGACCAATGTCATTCAAATGGCACTGCCAATGAAACCTAAGCAACCGCTTAGGTAGAGTTTTTTCTCTACTCTCAGGTAGAGTTGGGAGTTCCCAAACCCTTAGATGACATTGTAGAAGTCGGCTGTCATTTCCTTCTAGTTGGATAGGCTCTATAAGAGTGAATGATCATGCATCGTTTTCCTTATTCTTCTCTCACCAATGCAATTAAAAGAGTAGCCTTCTGTTGTGAATTGTCCCAGCACATCTTGTTTTTTTTCGATCGCAACTCCGTCAGTTGGTGAATTACCATATATTGATAATGGGACTCTCCCATAACTTCTTCTTTTCTCAGGACATTTCTCTGCAGTACATTCATTTGTTTCAGTGACAGTTGGCAACCGATTTAAGAGATTAGTTGTTAGTGGTGTAACACCTGTTTCACAGGGAACATTTGCGGGTTCAAAAATATCCATAAGAGTTCTCCTTTTATCCAAATAAGTTTTTCTCAATATTCCCCCATAAACAAGATCGCTTACAAAGTTGAAAAATGGTGATGATGAATGTGTTATTAAGGTTCTAAGACTGGGCTGTCTTAGAAGGCTGTGCAGTAAAGCTGAGAAATGCTATCAAAAGCACATGTGTTTGATAGAATAATTTTTCCTGCTCCAATCCAAAGTGGTTCCAGTTGAAACAAATTACCATTCTTTAAAGTTGAAATATTCTGTTTTGAATAAGATTTTCATAGTTCACATACATTGTACTCTTTTTTTGATTATAAGTGGTAGGAGAAATGCTTTCTTTCCATGCTGTCTTTTTCTGTAGCTAGTCCTAGCTTCATTGCCCCTTCAATAAATAGAATGTGATGAAGAACAGTCATCCACTCTCATAGGCAGTGTCTTGTGCCTGTGTGTGACATTTGTCAAAATTTGGAAGTATGCCTCAACAGGTGATGAGGTGGCAGTCATACCTTCTTCTTCTATTCTTCTCTCTTCTATTGAATAATGACCCCATGCTTTTGTTTCTATTCCATTTGATTCAATATATCTCTTTGTATCAAATGGTGATAATGCAATTTTTGCACATCTTATCTGATAAATATCATGGGAATAACTACGTAATTGTGAAAAGCATTCGCGTTGTATTGATCTATCTGTCAGACATTTCATATACATATCAAACCTCAGTTTATTATCTATAACCGTTCTTGCTATACTCTTAGCTGTATGTTTACTCATTATTTTAGAAGAACTACTTGCTAAATCCTTACTACAACTACTACTTGCTAAATCCTTACTACTACTACTATTTATGCTGCTGCTGCTGCTGCTGCTTAAAATATATTC